>NC_064846.1:24256895-24559925 GCF_024166365.1 Elephas maximus indicus | reverse complement strand
AACAAAACACTGCCCAGCCGTTCATCACCCTCACAACCACTGCTATGATTGAGCCTACTGTTGCAGCCACTATGTCGATCCATCGAATTGAGAGTATTCCTCCCTTTCACTGATCTTCTACTTTACCAAGCATGATGTCCTTCTTCAGGAACTGGTCCCTCCTGATAACAAGTCCCAAGTATGTAAGACGAAGTCTCGCCATCCTTTCTTCTAAGGAGCATTCTGGCTGTGCTTCTTCCAGGACAGTTTTGTTTGTTCTTCTAGCAGTCCATGGTATATTCAATATCCTTCTCCAACGTCGCGATTCAAATGCATCAATTCTTCTTCAGTCTTCCATATTCGTTGTCCAGCTTTTGCATGCATATGAAGCTATTGAAAATACCATAGCTTGAGTCAGGTGCACCTTAGTCCTCAAAGCGACATCTTTGCTTTTTAGCACGTTAAAGAGGTCTTTTCCAGTAGACTTGCCTAAAGCAATACATCATTTGATTTCTTGACTGCTGCTTCCGTAGGCATTGATTGCGGAGCTAAGTAAAATGAAATCCTTGACAACTTCAACCTTTTCTCCATTTATCATGATGCTGCTTATAGGTCTAGTTGTCAGGATTTTTGTTTATATTGAGGTATAATCCATACTGAAGGCTGTAGTCTTTGATGTTCATCACTAAGTGCTTCAAGTCCTCTTCACTTTCAGCAAGCAAGGTTGTGCCATCTGCATATCACAGATTGTTAATTAGTCTTACTCCAATCCTGATGCTTCTTTCTTCTTCATATAGTCTAGCTTCTTGGATTATTTGCTCAGCATACAGATTGAATAGGTATGGTGAAAGGATACAACCCTGACACACACTTTTCCTGATTTTACACCATGCAGTATCGCTTTGTTCTGTTCAAACAACGGCTTCTTGGTCTGTGTATGTTGTTGTTGTTCCAACCCAGTGACCCTATGCACATCAGATTGAAACAGTGCCTGGTCCTGTGCCAACCTCACAATTTTTGCTATGCTTGAGCCCATTGTTGCAGCCACTGTGTCAATCCATCTCATTGAGGGTCTTTCTCTTTTTTGCTGACCCTGTACTTTACCAAGCATGATATCCTTCTCCAGGGACTGATCTCTCCTGATAACATGTCCAAAGAATGTGAGATGTAGCCTCACCATCCTTGCTTCTAAGGAGCATTCTGGTTGTACTTCTTCCAAGATAGATTTGTTCCTTCTTTCGGCAGTTCATGGTATATTCAATATTCTTCGCCAACACGACAACTCAAAGGCCTCAATTCTTCTTTGGTCTTCCTTATTAAACATCCAGCTTTCACATGCATATAAGGTGACTGAAAACACCATGGCTTGGATCAGGCTCACCTTAGTCCTCAAGATGACATCTTTACTTTTCTGCACTTTGAAGAGGTCTTTTGCAGCCAATTTGCACGATGCAATGCATCTTGGTCTATGTATAGGTTCTCACAATTAATATACTTAAAACAATTTTATTTCATCAGGTTTTCGGCATCCAGTATGAAAGGTAAAGAAATAATTACACTTGAATATTCTCTCAACTCCTTTCAAAGTTTAGACTTGCTGATTGAGATCAGAAAGAGTATTAAGATTACTATTTCTATATCATAAAAGGTTATTGGGCATATAAACTGGTTAGATATTCACTGATCTCATTTCCTCTTCCCAGCAACGCAGAAAGTCTACATTTCCCAGCCCCCCCTTACAGTTAGGTTGGGCCACGTGACCTAGCATGACAATAAAATATAGGCAAAAAAAGATATATGCCACTTCTGAGCCTAGCCTCTTAAATGTCCTATGATTGTTCTCTCGCTCTCCCATCCATGTACAAGACTTCCAGACGACACATTGGAAGGAGCCTTCAATTTTTAAGAGCTACAGCTGCTAACCAAAAGGTCAGCAGTTCAAATCCACCAGGGGTTCCTTGGAAACCCTATGGGGCAGTTCTACTCTGTCCTATAGGGTTGCCGTGAGTCAGAATCGACTCGACAGCAATGGTTTTTTTTTTTTTTTTTTGGTTTATGTGGAGAAGGAGGATCCCTGGTGGTGCAGTAGTTAAAGTGCTCAGCTGCTAACCCAAAGGTCAGCCATTCGAGCCCACCAGCACTCCACCAGAGAAAGGTGTGGCAGTCTGCTTCCATAAAGATTTACAGCCTCGGAAGCCCTAGGGGGCAGTTCTACTCTGCCCTATAGGGTTGCTATGAGTTGGAATTGATTGTACAGCAGTGGGTTTTTTTTTAATGTGGAGAAGAGGAGCCCTGGTGGCTCAGTGATTAAATTGCTCAGTTGCTAACTGAAAAGTCAGCAGTTTGAATCCACCAGCCACTCTATGGGAGAAAGATGTGGCAGCGTGTTTCCGTAAAGATTACAGCCTTGGAAACCATGTGGGGCAGTTCTATTCTGTCCTGTAAGCAAAGATGAATTACCCAATAGGCAAGGTATGCATTGGCTTACTTGTGCTTACTTATTAATCTGTAGTGCACAATTTCACCTGCGTTTCACCACATCTTCACCATGTGAAATTGTGCACTGTCTTCTGAGGCACCTCTGGGTGGGTTTGAACTGCCAACCTTTCAGTTAGTAGTCAAGTGATTAACCATTTGTGCCACCCAGGGACTCCTTGTAGTTTGGGTAGCTGTAGGACTTTTTTCTTTATACTTGAAGTGCAGTAACTTGAGCAGACTATGCCTTGGTACTGATATTTTTATATGACAGTGAAGCTGAAACCAAAGAGTAAGAATAGGCTCTGTGTGGAAAAGCATGTTGCTTCTATTGTGTCTTTTATTTCTCCACTATTTTTTAAATTCTTTCCTCTTACATATCTCTCCAAAGTCCTCTCAGTTCGCTTGTTATTTCCTGTTGTCTTATTAGTCCTTGAATTTGTATATCTCTTCTCTACATGTTTAATTTAATTTACTTAATTTTAGGGAGAAATCTTTGTTTAGTATTTTCTTCTGCTCTGTGGCATATTTCTTCTATTATGTATACTTAACTGCCTCTGATTTGTTATGTTCTTTTCCAAGTTTGTATTTGTAATATCTTAGCATGTGTGCCCTGTTGGTTCCTTTTTGGTTATGACTCATATTTTGAGACCAGTCTTTAAGGACACTGTGACTAGAGGTGCTGGGAGAGTTAGCTTAGACAACTGTAAACAAGATTTTTTTTTCAGAAAACTTTCTCTTCAAAACTCTGCTTTGAGGGTATGTATTTGTTCTGAGAAAACAGTGGATCTCCATAGGTCATGATTTCGTATTTACTACTCTTTCATTGGCCAAGATGATAAACCACAGAGGAGATGGCAAATAAATCAATAAATGTGCACTACATTCATCTTCTGCCCCAAGGTCCTTTCTGAATCCAAGCCTCTGTTAGTTCTGAGCATGAGGCTTTTCCAGGGTTCCATAGAGAAAACCATGTAATTGCTTTGTCGGTTACCTTGTCCTTTGCTTCAGTTAGACTGCAAGATCCTTGCCTCTGTTTACTTCCATCATGAGCACCAGCCCATGTGGGTTTTTTTCCCCAAATTACAGTATTTGGTCCTCTAATAGTTTTTTTTTTCTTTGTTTAATAGTTTTCACTTCTAATAGCTTTATTCCCCACTCCCTATTGCTAGTGTTGATATAATCTCACTTTCACAATTTTTCAGACATCTTGATGGCATTTAGAAAAACTGGTAAAGTGACATCAAGGATGCAATTGTCCATCATGAACAAAAAGACTGCCCAATGGATTTAAATATTTTCTAAAGAATGTTGTTAACCTAACCCATGTGTGGAAACACAGATACATTCTACTTAATGGACAAGAAAGGTGGATTGACATGGTATGAACAGTTGACTGTGCAGAACTTCTCAGGGACATTTTAGTTTGTCTTTTAACCAAGAAGTTGGTTTCTCTGCTCTCCACAAAAAGAGACACCCGGGCAGGTAAAACATCTGCTGTGGACATGCATCTTTCATTTGTCTCTGAAATCTCTATTCTATGCTGGCTTTGGTAAGAAGCACACAAACTTCCCCACTCGGCCGCCTGGGAAACTTAGATGTGAAGCACCAAGGACCTGTGTGACACAAAAGCTGAAATCAAAGGGCAAGAAGAGACTCCATGTGGATAAGCAAGCATCGGCAGTGTAAAAACCCTCCCAGGCATGCACTGCAAATTTTTCACAGCTGGCATTTCCCAGAGCCCTGAGTTTTCAGGGAGCTCCCCGCAAATTCTCAGCAGAGGGGAAGGTAGGGGCAATAAGCCTATTTCCAAAGCCCTTTTCCAACAGCCTTCAGATTTCTTGCATTCAGACTGCACTTGAAAATATCAATCAACTTGTCATCGTTTTAGGAGCCTTCCAAATGGGTCACCTTTCAAAGAAATAATTGGAGGCCGGCTGAAAAAACAGCAGGCACTAGATGAATGCTTCTATGAATGAGTAAGTGAAATGAGTGAATGTGTGAAGGTGTGAATGAAAAGCCTACAAACTCCAGAGTCTAAATCTGTAAATGACCAGAAAAGCACATTTCCTGAGGGAGCTATTTCATCTCAATTTGAAATACGAATTTCTGGCCACAGAGAATGTATATAATGTATTGTCCCATTCAGTCAATTCTCATTTATAAAAGTACTTTTCCAGACAAAACCCATCGGACGGAAAAATCTTTGATAACTTTTTATCCTCTGCCTGAGCATCTGTTTGGTTCAAATGAGAAACCCAGACCATGCTAACTTTGGCCCAGTGTCGATCTCTGACCATTAAAATCCATAAACCCTAGGTGGACTTGACAGGAACCCCAAATAGGAAGGTGAATAAGTCTTCTCACTGAGAGGACTCGTGATGTACCTCCTTAGAGAAAAAGCAAATCTAAGGCTTCCCTAAGCGACATAGAATTTTATTATTTTGCTTCAAGTTGGTAAATATTTAAAATATATGGATAGTAAAACAGCAACAGCAATGACGTCAACTATGTGGGTATTTATTTTACTTCCTGACTACAAGTTCCATAGGGCTGTTATGAAAATCTAAGCATGCTTTGGGCAAATATAAAAATATTTTATCTCAGTCTCTAATATGGAAACTTTCATGATTTGCCATAAACCACACCACAAGACATACCTCTTCCCTCTACATTCTGAAATGGACTGTCCATGGCTTTGATATTGATGGCATTTTGGTGACTATAAAAATACTCTGTAAACTGTGAAAAGGTTATCCAAGTATTAATTGTCCTTGTTGCTACTGTTCTTATGCTTAATGCCAATAAACCCACTGCCCTTGAGTCAATTTCGACTCATAGTGACCCTATAGGACAGAGTAGAACTTCTTCATAGGGTTTCCAAGGAGCAGCTGGTGGATTCAAACTGCCGACCTTTTTGGTTAGCAGCCGAGCTCTTAGCCACTGCACTACCAGGGCTCCTGAATGTCATTAGTGGAATTAAAGTTTACTAAAGGAGAATTGGGGAAACCCTCGTGGTGTAGTGGTTAAGTGCTACTGCTGCTAAGCAAAAGGTCGGCAGTTCGGATCCACCAGGCCCTCCTTGGCAACTCTACGGGGCAGTTCTACTCTGTCCTCTAGGGTCGCTATGAGTCGGAATCAACTCGACGGCAGTGGGTTTTGGTTTGGTAAAGGAGAATTGGAGTCCCTTTGCCCCTACCCTTCTCAGAGATTAGCCATGACCTAACATCTTTGAGAGTGCTTTCTTTTTAAAACATTCAGGTCAAACTATTTTCTTGAAGCTTTAGCTTAAATGCTCCTCTGTTTCCGACAGGAGTGATTAGAGTTCAGTGATAAAATGATGAACAGGGTAACAAAGTTCCTTGACTATATCTATCTGTACTTAGAAATGATAGATAATATTGACCCCTGACTTCTTTCCAGGGGTACTGTAGGTCAAGGAAGGTAGTGTAAGAAAAGATCTCCAAACTTTCTGGAACAGAGAGATTCAATCAATTTAAGGCAACTAACACCTAACCCAATTTGTCTCTATTCTCATCCCCCAGTAAACATGGAGGATGAGGGATTGATGAGAATGTTCGTGCAAATGCTTGAACATGTTAGATTAGATTTTGCTGCAGTGTAGCATGGACCAAAGTCTAATGGAGAAAATATGGCAATGAAAACCTTTACACATCAAAATACTTGTCAATGTTCAACTAGGGGCCAAATTATTTGAGCAGCATTTGACAAAATGCCCTTAACAAAACTAACATTTAACACAGTCTCTTAAAAATCATCATAAGAAGATGAGAGAATCATCTTATCTAATGTCCCATTCAAGAAAAAAAACTCATAATATGCTCATTCAGTCTATGTGCAAATAGCAAGAATGATAGAAATTCCATTAAAAACCCTAGTATTCCATTACTGAAAACTCAGCCTTCCCTTTCATGCTAAAAGCACTCACCAAGTTAGGAATAGAAGGGAACTTCCCCAACCTGATAAAGGACATCTATGAAAACCCCACAGATAACATCATACTTAATGGTGCAAGAGTAAATGCTTTCTTTCTTAGTTATCTAGTGCTGCTATAACAGAAATACAAGTGGATGGCTTTAACAAACAGAAATTTATTGTCTCACAGTTTGGGAGGCTAGAAGTCTGAATTCAGGGTGCCCGCTCCATGGAAAGGCTTTCTCTCTGTGTCAGCTCTGGGGGAAGGTCCTTGTCATCAATCTTCCCCTAAGTCTAGGAGTTTCTTGGCACAAGGACTTCAGGTCCAAAGGATACGCTCCACTCATGGGTCTTCTTTCTTGGTGGTAGGAGGCTCTCCTCTTTGCTCACTTCTCTCTTTTATATCTCAAAAGAGATTGATTCAAGGTACAACCTAATAATGTAGATAGTGTCCTGCCTCATTAACATCATAGAGGTTAGGATTTACAACACATAGGATTATCAGATCACAATATAGAGGACAACAACGCAATACTGAGAATCATGGCCTAGCCAAGTTGACACACATTTTAAGGGAACACAATTCAATCCACAACACTTTCCCTTTAAGATCAGGAAGAAAACAAGGATGTCCTCTCTTGCCACTTCTTTTCAACACTGAACTGCAGGCTCTAGCCAGGGCGTTAGGGGATAAAAAGACATCCAGATTGGAAAGGAAGAAGCAAAACTACCTCTATTTGCAAATAACCCAAAACTCGTTGCTGTCGAGTCAATTCCAACTCATAGCAACACTATAGGACAGAGTAGAACTGCCCCATGGGGTTTCCAATGCTGTAAATCTTTACAGAAGCAGACTGACATATCTTTCTCCTGTGGAGCAGCTAGTGGGTTCGAACTGCTGACCTTCCAGTTAGCAGCTGAGTGTTTAACCACTGTGCCACCAGTGTTCTCTATTTGCTCATGGCATGATCTTATATCTAGAAAATCCTACAGAATCCACTTTAAAAAATATATAACTATTAAACGAATTCAACAAGCTTGCGGGTATCAAGATCAATATATAAAAATCAATTGTACTTTTATACACTTGTAACACACAAACTGAAAATGAAATTAAGAAAACAGTTCCACTCAAAATAAAATCAAAAAGAATAAAAGTACTTCAGAATAAATTTACCGCTACCCTACCTCTCCATCAACTGTGCTGAGTCAACAGGTTTTCATTAATCATGTTCCTTCTCAGAAGCCTGTAATGTCCCCGACTTGAGTATATCAAATGCGTAATAATGTTCATAATACTAATTGCCATTTATTGTTTATTATTTTCTAGGCATTTTGATAATCACTTTCCATATAAGTTATTTCATCTTTTTAAACATGTTTCCAAATCTACAAAAAGAAGGTGTTATCATCTATTTCATAGCCTAGTGTAAAATTAAATGAGCAGATGGATACATATCCCCAAAAAAGTCAAATAAGGCACAACATGTTCAACCCCTGAAATTCAGAACTGATCCTGAGTTCCATAGACTTGCTCTGATTTCATTCAGACCCCTGGGTGTAAAATAATTCCAAACCAAAAAAAAAAAAAAAAGCAAACCTGTTGCTATCAAGTCAATTCTGACTCATAACACACCTATAGGGCAGAGTAGAACTGCCCCATCTGATTTCCAAGGAGCAGGTGGTGGACTCGAACTGCCAACCTTTTGATTAGCAGCTGAGCTCTTAACCACCGCGTCACCAGGGCTCCAAAGTAATTCCATGAACTTGTATATTTCTTTATATATCTTCCAGTGTCTTTTGCACTCACTATGTAATTTTGTCCTTACAACGCTCACGTGTAGCACTTAGGGCAGGGATTATTGTTCATCATTTCACTAGCAGGAAGAGGTTAATGGACTTGTTAAAATCACATAACAAGCTTGTGACAGAGCCAAGGCTAGAACCCAGAACTCCCTACAGGCTGCTTGCATTTTTGTATTGGGATCATTTGTAATAGTCTCATATTCTAAAACGTGTGTCATTCATTGTTTTTAGGTGCCTTTGAGTCATTTTTGACTCATAGCATTCCCATGTGATGCAGGAGAACTGCCCCCAAAGGGTTTTCTTTGCTGTAATCTTTACATGAGCAGATCGCCAGGTCTTTCTCCTGAGAAGCTGTTGTGTGGCTTTCGGCTGCCAACCTGATGAGCACATTTGGTACAAGTCTCTTGTGTCAAACTCAGAAAAAAGTTTTTGAAGTTAAATCCCACTGCTTGGCTTCTGTTTGCTTAGAACATTTTTTTTTTCTGTTGTTTTTAAGCCGTCAAAGTTTCTCCATTCATGTTGAGGAAGCGTTCTACCTTTTCCCCACTGTTTACAATTTGTGTGTCATTACGGGTCTGGAAGTTCCAAGTGAAATTCAGCGGCAAGCCTGCCAACTTCTTAACAATGCCCAGTGTGGCATGTTTGGGGGTTTGCAAGAAATAGTTTTTAATTGCTCAACTCTGAGCAGTGCACTGAAGCTAATCATGCCCCCAGGGCCTGGAGGAATCTCTGAGTTACAAAGCTATTAGAAGTGTTCTGTTTATCTGGGACAAGCCCAATGTAACACAGGTGGGAAGAACAATTTTCCAACTTAAGATGGATATATTTTTCAACATTGGGACAAATTTCCTTAGAAATCTGTTTAATGGCTATTATGAGATGTTTAGCTGGTCAGTCATCTCCAGGACCTTATCTCCCTTTCTCTCTGCTTTCTACTAATCCATGGCTCATGTATACTTCATAAGAAAAGGGGTAGAAAGGAACAAGGCAGAGTTGTCACTTGCTACATTAGGATTATGAATTTGTGCATAACTCCAGATGGACACCCAAGGACTGTGACAAGTAATTGCCTAAACCGCAGTTATCCCTTTTATAGTCAATGCACACTGTCTCCTTTGCTCATGCTCTGATTGAAGATTTTTCAAGAGTGGATCAGAAGCAGTTATTGAATTGGTGTGCTACTATTCACAGTCTTGCCAAATGAGAGAAATAAATACATTCTCACAGCTCAGTTCCCAACTCCTGCCTCTCTCCCTTTGCCCACAGTAACTCGTGCTATTCAGTATCCTAAGGCCTTTGTCTGACTGTTAGGATACATCCCTAAACTAAGCTACAGAATCCATAAATGTTTCCCTTTTCGCCTTAACCCAGGTCTGCCATGCCACCCTTTTACTAGGCTATAATAAGATAACTTCCTGAGTTGTCTTTCACACACAAGTTGTTTACGACCCTCCATGAAAAGGACTTCTTTGAGTAGGAATCATTTCACTAGAATCAAGAATGGGCCTCAGAGATGGTCTATACAGCAAAAGAAGCTGAGGCCCAGAACGTGGAAATGACTTGCCCAAAGTCAATCAGCTTGTGAGGTGTACACCTTCTTCTCAGGTTCTTCCTGTCACCAATGGCACAAATTTTAATAAATAACATACTTGGCATGCATTCAGTGGTCATGAGGCTAGCTGAAGCTAAATTACTCTCATAGGATCTGATTGCATATTCTAGATATTAAACCTATTGCAGTCGACCAGATTCCGACTCATAGTGACCCTATAGGACAGAGAACTCTCCCATAGGGTTTCCTAGGCTGAGAATCTTCACAGAAGCAGACCACTACATCTTTCTCCCATGAAACAGCTGGTGGGTTCCAGCCACTGACCTTTCAGTTAGCATCCGAACACTTAACCACTGAGCTACCGTGCTGTAATAAGCAGTGAAACAAGCCTCAGCTAAAGAAGGTGTCTTAATGTGGTATTCATATCATGTCACCAAGGACCTGGCCAAAATCTTGCTGAGTACCAAGTCTGAGACCTTTGCTTTCAAAGCAAGCATCAAGCAAAAGACAATATGAATAATTTCTTCAAAAAGCATTGATCTGGAAGTAAGAAAATCTGTGTTTTTGATCCATCTCCATTTCTAATTAATGGTATGACCTTTAATCAATTCACTTTATTTCTTTAGGTTTCAGTTTTCTTATCTATAAAATATAGGTACCAATTTATGTGAAACCTTTTGGGAAGGTAAAAATAGCTAGCATGCTAATATGTATTGAGACTTACCATGTGCCAGGCACTGCTCTAAGCATTTTACATGTATTTACTAATTTCATAAATAAGGAAAATTAGATCCAGATTTCCTGGGTTACTTGTCCAAGGTCACAGAGCTAGTAAGCCCCTGAATACAAGCTTAACCACTACACTGGACTGCCTCTCACTCATGTGTGTATATATATATATATATATATATATATATATATATATATATATATATATATACTGCCACTACCACAAAAATTGTTAAAGAAGTAGAAAAATAATTCTCTTTCCTTGGGTTACCTAAGAGGTAGTTGAAGACTCAGATAACATAGAAACACAAAGAACCAGAGACCTAAGATGAGCCATGAAAGATGAATTGTGTAGGATTTAGCTTTCAAAGTTGGTAGAACAACCAGAGCATCACTGAAGAGTGAGAATGAGCAGAGGGTATTCATGGAACTGAAGAATGAAGAAATTAACCACGGGAGACAGAAGTAGACAGTCCTATACTGTTATAGCACAGTGTAGTTTGCCTGTGTAGCACTTTTCACTGGTGCATGTTTGCATTCTTGATTGTTTAGTTAATGTCAGTTTCTCCCACCAGACAATAAGCTCCATGAAAGCAAGAACCGTATCTGGATTGTCTGGCACCATTGTATCCTCAGTGGCTGACATTGCCTGACACACCGTGGGTGCTCATTAAATATTTGTCGAATACATATATTCATGTGAGAATGAATGACTGAATGTTAAATGTAGATGAGGGACTGCCATAGTCAGATGAAGGAATATAGATTCGATACAGCTGAAAAGCAAGCCCATGGAGGGTGTTTGAATAGGCTGGGGCAGCGCAAGTGGGAATGGAAAGGCAAACATAAGGGCTATTTCAGCATGGGAATCAATAACACATATACTCTCTCCTACACACTCTCTGTCCCAGCCATCCCCTGACAGACATTTCTCTACCAGCTGCAGACTCTGTCACGACACCAATTTAATACATAAAAAATGTGAAGAACCTATGAACTAAAATAAACAAGAATTATTTCTTTGTTCTCTGGAAAGCCCAGCAGTGGTATATAAATATCCCATGGTCTCGAAGGTCTCCTTTCTCTTTCTTTCTTTGTTTTCCCTGCACAAAATGCCACTTTAGTTTTTTGTTTTTTTCAAACAGCTCTGGTTTGGCAAAATTTAATTGCCTGTTTGGGATGAGGTCCCCGAAGCTCTTAGAAGTTAATTATTTCTTCCTGGTGAAGATCGGAAACTTTGAACTCTACTCGTGAGATAAATGTCCTGGTAGCACTTTGGAAGTTCAACTTATTTAAGTTACTGAGCAGCTCATCAACTTACTCCCTGCATTTGGAATTGAATCAGGAAGAGAATTGGAGCCCAGACATCATGAGTAGGTCGAGAACGCGGAATTTATAGATTCAGTTCAGAATAAAACATGCTCCCAGAGATAGAGCTCTGGTGACAGCTTCCAGATAAACATATAGATGGATGAATTTGAGCCTAGTTGGGGAGCAGAGAAGATGTGGCATAATTTCTACAAAACAAATTGCTCAAGGAAAGGAAGGTTCTAATTAGCCAAATTTTCTAGATAAGTGAGGGGTAACCAAAAGGCTTTTTTGGTTTCAACTGCAATAAAATCCTTTTTGAAATGCCTTGGTCCATTTGCCAGCCTTAGCAGTTAGAGTGACTGCCATTAGATCTTTTTGCTGACCAAGGGATGCACAGAGCCTTGGAGGCATCAGGTTGTAATTACTCTCCAGTACTGAGATTAAGGAAGTGGAAAAAGAGTAGGAAACTGGGTAGGGTAAGTACAGAGCCCAGAACATCTCCTGGAAGTCATCCAATTTAGTTTAAAGCACTGGGTGTAGCATGCTTATTATCATTCACCACTTTTTAAAGAAAGCAACAACTTGACTTAGCTAGATTTCAGTTCATGGAGATAAGAGATAAATATTGCCAACAGGCAAAATATGTCTGAACTAGCAGATTGCAAATTGAAATAACCTAAGTGTCTTCATGCAAAGCATTAAAATGACCTCAATACCCCATGTGTTATAACGATTTTAAGGGGAGACTGAATATGTATGTACGTGGGTCAAACGTCAGTGAAAGAAATGTATGCCTAAGAAATTAACTAATTTAATTGGATATCCTCACCAAGGGCTACAGACCAAATGGTTTGGCAATTGAGATTTGACTTAACCTAGAAGAATCCTCTTTCATCGTAGATTTCCAGGCATTTTGGAGTTTGAGCAAAGCTGGGAAGGTGTTTAAAATCTTGCCAGGAGAGTCTACGATGAGATTGTCCTAGTTCCAAACGTGACAACTCTTGGAGAATTGTTCTTTTGGGCAGTCTCATCCTGCTCTATCTACTGGTATTTGAGAAGGACCTCCAATGGTGGTGAGTAGGTAACAGGACTGTGCTTTAATTTCTTTCCTTTTCTCCCTTTCTTGAGTCTCTAACCATCTCTCTGTCATGGGGTATCTCCAGAAAGGCAAGGGGCAGCCGTTAGTTGAGAGGGAGGCCGTATAAATAATATCAGGTGACAGGACTAAGATGGGAAACAGGCTGTACCCAGTTTACCAGGAATCATGTAATGGCAATTCTAGGATGGGTCAATCAGCAATCTTGGGAGGGCAGAGCCCAGACTAAATGAAAAATAGGCTCCTTAATTTAGATGCTGAGTAGCCTTTAAGTGTGAGAAGGAAATGATCAATTTTAGTTCCAATTTTAGTCCAAATATAGTACTAACGGAGCCAAGGTCATGAGTTCAGTCCCTATCTCTATCAGTAAGTCTAACATAACTTTAAAAAAGTCTGTCCCACAGCCATAGATTTAGGCAAACAGCTGATCAATTTATTCTACTGGACTCATAAGGGACTGAGAGATAGACTTTTTGTAAACTCTCCCTCAATATTGGAGAAACAAAATACATTCTGTGGCTTGTTAGGAATGATAGTTTCACATGAGGAGAGAAAACATCTATTAATCAATATTTAATATTTAACATAAAAATCAATACACTTTATAGAGTTCTAAGACCAACAGAGATCTTTAAATGGCACAATAATCAGCTGTCCGTCTCTGTATAGAACCAGTTCATCCTCCCAACTTCAGTCTGATATTCCACTGTGAATGGCCCATGTGTAGATAATTGGGAGTTAAATATAGAACATTCAGAAATGTTTAAGGTATGACTATGATAACTTAAAATTTAAGACTTCAGAGCATTTTTTCATATAGTCATTTGACACTCATCTTTTGTACATTTTCCTTCTTTAGAGATTATTATCTCAATTTTCACGTGGAAAGATGAAGGTACTTCAAGGCAAAACCTCTTTCTCAGGTTCCCACGATAAGTGAAGGCAAACCCACCATTAGGTATCTCAAGCTCTGAGGACAGCCCTATGAAGGCAGGACCCCTCCATCCCTTACGTTTGTTTGCCACTCCACAAGTGGCATACACCTCCATATTCATGGGTTTACCATTGTTGTGTAGTTAGCCTGTCTGAGACGTTAAGCAAGTTAAAGAATTAGACAAAAAGATAGGTCACTTGGTGACCAGGACGGGAAAGGGGGGAGTTATGGAATCTTCCTTGCTGTAGACTTTTAAGGACCAAGTGAGCCTCCCATCTCAGAGATGGTTAGAGAAACCCTATCCCTTGACAAAATCCCATCTCTAGCCCACATACCTCTCCAACAAACAAGGAAAATGTGGTAGATTCCCTGTGATGTGGGGAGCATTGAGATTTTTGTTTTGTTTTCATTTTAGCTGAGGTAAATCAGAGAACTCTGGTACGTTAACTCTAGAAGGTCTCTTAGAGTTCACTTACTTTAACTAATTTGAAAATGAGCACTTAAGCCACATGAGGGGGAAAAACGTGTTCACAGACACCTAGCCAGTGAGTAGCAGAAGTTTCGGGGAGGGAATTAGAGAGGGGAGAGTGAGTCTCGGTGAGGAGCACATATACATTAAGGGATTCTTGGCATATAAACAGCAATGTCAAGAGAAGAGACAAATGGAAAAAGAGGCTGTCTTTGAATAAGGAATGGCTAAAGAACTTCATTCACCAGTTCATTCAGGAAATACTGAGCACCTCCCATGTGCCAGGCAGTATTCTAGGTTTTGAGTATGCAGTAATGAGCGAAACAAACAAAATTCCCTCCCCTCACTGAGCTTACCTTGTAGTTAGGAGAGTTAATCAGTAAACATAATTATTAATGAGCTACAAGGTTCATTATATACAACTCGTACAGAGTCCTAGATAGTAATAATTCTAAGAAGGAAAATAAATCAGAAAAGGGGAATATAAAATGTCAGGGGATGGAGATACATTTTTAGACAGGGTGGCCCAGAATAGACTCATTGAGAAGGTGCCTTGTGAATAAAGACTTGAGGGAGGCGAGAGGGTAAGTCACGCAAAGATCTAGGGGGAAAGTGTTCATTAACATGAAGCAGCAAGATCAAAGTCTCTGCAAAAGAGGTATGCTTTGTGTGTTTGAGGAACATTGAATAGGCCAGTGTGACTGGAGCAGAGTGAGCCAAGGGGAGGGTAGTAGGAACTGCAGTCAGAGAAGTAACGGGGAAGCAAAGCATGTAGGGCCTTGTAGCTCATAAGAAGGAGACTGGTGCTTAATGAGGTTGAAATGGGAAGCTCTTGGAATTTTTTTAATGGAAGAGTAACCTGATCTGACTTACAATTTAACTTAATCACTAGAACTGAACGGGGGCAAGGCCAGAAACAAGGAAACCAATAAAGAAGTTACTGACAAAACCCAGGTGAGTAATGACAATGACTTGGAATAAGGGATATCAATTCGGGTGGCAAGAGAAGTAGATTCTGAATAATATCCATTACTGACTGAGACTTGCTATATTCAGCTATTTATTTTATATCTATTGAATTCTTGTGATGCCCCAGGCACTGTTCTAGGTGCTAGGGATATACCAGTAAACAAAACACACAAAGTCCCCTTCCTCAATAAATTTACATTTGAGTGGGAAATAAATAATAAATAAGCAATCAAATAGTTAATGTAATTTCATATGTTGGAATGTGCTATAAGGAAAAGTAAGGCAAGTTGAACAGCTAGAAAGTGGTCAGGATTGGAGAGCCTTATCAGGTAGGCTTGTCACTGACACCCTCTCCTTACCACCTACACTTTTAGAAACATCATATTAGATTTTCACACTCCTAACAGAGGCTTCCCCCACGTCTGTCAGTTTGTCATGCTGTGGGGGCTTGTGTGTTGCTGGGATGCTGGAGGCTATGCTACCGGTATTCAGATACCAGCAGGGTCACCCATGGAGGACAGGTTTCAGCTGAGCTTCCAGACTAAGACAGGCTAGGAAGAAGGACCCGGCAGTCTACTTCTGAAAAGCATTAGCCAGTGAAAACCTTATGAATAGCACCAGAACATTGTCTGATATAGTGCTGGAAGATGAGCCCCCCCAGGTTGGAAGGCACTCAAAAGATGATGGGGGAAAAGCTACCTCCTCAAAGTAGAGTCGACCTTAATGATGTGGATGGAGTAAAGCTTTCGGGACCTTCATTTGCTGATGTGGCACGACTCAAAATGAGAAGAAACAGCTGCAAACATCCATTAATAATCGGAACCTGGAATGTATGAAGTATGAGACCAGAGGCCAGTGCCGTCGATTATGAATCTAGGAAAATTGGAAATAGTCGAAAATGAAATGGAACGCATAAACATCGATATCCTAGGCATTAGTGAGCTGAAATGGACTGGTATTTGCCATTTTGAATTGGACAATCACATCATCTACTGTGCTGGGAATGACAACTCGAAGAGGAATGGTGTTGCATTCATCGTCAAAAAGAAAATTTCAAGATCTATCCTGAGGTACAATGCTGTCAGTGATAGGATACTATCCATACACCTACAAGGAAGACCAGTTAGTACGACTATTATTCAAATATACACACCAACCACTAGGGCCAAAGATGAAGAAATAGAAGATTTTTATTAGCTGCTGCAGTCTGAAATTGATCAAACATGCAATCAAGATGCATTGGTAATTACTGGCAATTGGAATGCAAAAGTTGGAAACAAAGAAGAAGGATCAGTAGTTGGAAAATATGGCCTTGGTGCTGGAAACAATGCCGGAGATTGAATGATAGAATTTTGCAAGACCAACGACTTCTTCATTGCAAATACCTTCTTTCACCAACATAAACGGCGACTGTACACATGGACCTTGCCAGATGGAACACACAGGAATCAAATTGACTACATCTGTGGAAAGAGACGATGGAAAAGCTCAATATCATCAGTCAGAACAAGGCCAGGGGCCAACTGTGGAACAGACCATCATTTGCTCATATGCAAGTTCAAGCTGAAACTGAAGAAAATCAGAGCAAGTCCACGAGAGCCAAATTATGACCTTGAGTATATCCCACCTGAATTTAGAGACCATCTCAAGAATAGATTTGACTCATTGAACACTAGTGACCGAAGACCAGATGAGTTGTGGAATGACATCAAGGACATCATCCATGAAGAAAGCAAGAGGTCACTGAAAAGACAGGAAAGAAAGAAAAGACCAAGATGGATGTCAGAGGAGACTCTGAAACTTGCTCTTGAGCGTCGAGCAGCTAAAGCAAAAGGAAGAATTGATAAAGTAAAAGAACTGAACAGAAGATTTCAAAGGACCTCTCCAGAAGACAAAATAAAGTATTATAATGACATGTGCAAAAAGCTGGAGATGGAAAACCAAAAGGGAAGAACACACTCGGCGTTTCTCAAGCTGAAAGAAATGAAGAAAAAATTCAAGCCTCGAGTTGCAATAGTGAAGGATTCCAAGATGAAAATATTAAATGATGCAGGAAGCATCAAAAGAAGATGGAAGGAATACACAGAGTCATTATACCAAAAAGAATTAGTCGATATTCAACCATTTCAAGGGGTGACATATGATCAGGAACCGATGGTACTGAAGGAAGAAGTCCAAGATGCTCTGAAGGCATTGGCGAAAAACTAGGCTCCAGGAATTGATGGAATATCAATTGAGATGTTTCAACAAACAGATGCAGCGCTGGAGGTGCTCACTCGTCTATGCCAAGAAATATGGAAGACAGCTTCCTGGCCAACTGATTGGAAGAGATCCATATTTATGCCTATTCCCAAGAAAGGTGATCCAACTGAATGTGGAAATTATAGAACAATATCATTAATATCACATGCAAGCAAAATTCTGCTGAAGATCATTCAAAAATGGCTGCAGTGGTATATCGACAGGGAACTGCCAGAAATTCAGGCCGGTTTCAGAAGAGGACGTGGAACCAGGGATATCATTGCTGATGTCAGATGGATCCTGGCTGAAACCAGAGAATGCCAGAAGGATGTTTACCTGTGTTTTATTGATTATACAAAGGCATTTGACTGTGTGGATCATAAGAAACTATGGATAACATTAGGAAGAATGGGAATTCCAGAACACTTAATTGTGCTCATGAGGAACCTTTACATAGATCAAGAGGCAGTTGTTCGGACAGAACAAGAGGATACTGATTGGTTTAAAGTCAGGAAAGGTGTGCATCAGGGTTGCATTCTTTCACCATACCTATTTAATCTGTATGCTGAACAAATAATATGAGAAGCTGGACTATATGAAGAAGAACGGGGCATCAGGATTGGAGGAAGACTCTTTAACAACCTGTGTTATGTAGATGACACAATCTTGCATGCTGAAAGTGAAGAGGACTTGAAACACTCACTAATGAAGGTCAAAGATCACAGCCTTCAGTATGGATTACACCTCAACGTACAGAAAACAAAAATCCTCACAAGTGGATCAATGAGCAACATCATGATAAATGGAGAAAAGGTTGAAGTTGTCAAGGATTTCATTTTACTTGGATCTACAATCAACACCCATGGAAGCAGCAGTCAAGAAATCAAAAGATGCATTGCATTGGGCAAATCTGCTGCAAAGGACCTCTTTAAAGTGTTGAAGAGCAAAGATGTCACCTTGAAGACTAAGGTGTGCCTGACCCAAGCCATGGTGTTTTCAATTGCATCATATGCATGTGAAAGCTGGACAATGAATAAGGAAGACTGAAGAAGAGTTGACGCCTTTGAATTGTGGTGTTGGTGAAGAATATTGAATATACCACGGACTGCCAAAAGAAGAAACAAATCTGTTTTAGAAGAAGTACAGCCAGAATGCTCCTTAGAAGCAAGGATGGCGAGACTGCCTCTTAAATACTTTGGACATGTTGTCAGGAGGGATCAGTCCCTGGAGAAGGACATCATGCTTGGCAGAGTACAGGGTCATCAAAAAAGAGGAAGATCCTAAACGAGGTGGATTGACACAGTGGCTGCAACAATCAGCTCAAGCATAACAACAACTGTGAGGATGGTGCAGGACCGGGCAGTGTTTCGTTCTGTTGTGCGTAGGGTCGCTATGAGTCGGAACCGACTCAACGGCACCTGACAACAACGACAACAACAGAGGCTTAGCAACCACAACACGAAACCACAGAAGAAGCTGGAAATGTAATTTCAACAGGGAATATTAGTAGAGGGCTCCCACAGATCACAAGGACTCCATGAACTACTCTATATAATAATATGCGGTACGTATGGGCACTGTGGGAAAATGGAGGCAAATACAAAAAAGACACAAAAAAGGCAACATTTTAGCTACATCATCTCGTCTACCACAAGGTATCCTCTTGATAAAAAAAAAGAGATCAGTAACGCAAGCTGACTGATGCTCAACTATGTCTATGTATCAGGTTTACCCTGGAAAATGGAGAACAAGTGAGAGAGCCAGGAAGATGGCCTCCCTTTCCTCTCTTCTTAGTTGGGAAAATTATCCAAGAAGGCATCTGGCAGAGGAGAACTGGAGAACTTTTTATATACGTATTTTCAAAAGAACAGAGAACTAAGTGTTTTCCTGGGGGGGGGGGCAGATTTTAAGCTTTACCTCTGTTCCCATTACAGATATTCCATTTATGCTCTGTGTCCTTTGAAAAGGACAAAGATAATGATCCTGGACATCCTAATTCTTTTCACTTTTGTCATGTGCTCCATCTTTATTCTCATTCTTGCAGGTAAAATTAGGCAGCTGCATTTGGCACCCATCCAATGAATAGTGACAGGTGGGAAGGATGGCCATGGACAATGCTACAGCAATGACTGAATTTCTTCTTATTGGCATTTCTAACTATCCTGAATGGAGAGTCACGTTTTTCACATTGGTGCTGATAACTTACCTCAGCACCTTGTTGGGGAATGGACTTATCATCTTTCTTGTCCACTTTGACCCCCGCCTCCACACTCCAATGTATTTCTTCCTTAGTAACTTGTCTTTCTTAGACCTTTGCTATGGAACAGTCTCCATGCCTCAAGCCTTGGTGCACTGTTTCTCTACTCATCCCTACCTCTCTTACCTACGATGTTTGACCCAAATGAGTGTCTCTTTGGTCTTGGCCACAGCAGAGTGTCTCCTACTGGCCATCATGGCCTATGACCGTGTGGTTGCTATCAGCAATCCCCTGCGCTATTCTGTGGTCATGAATGGTCCAGTGTGTGCCTGGCTGGCTGCTATGTCATGGGGGGCATCACTGGTGCTCACTGCCATGCTCATCTTATCCTTGCGACTTCGCTTCTGTGAGGCTAATGTCATCAACCATTTTGTCTGCGAGATCCTCTCCCTTCTTAAGCTGGCCTGTTCTGATACCAGTCTCAATGAGCTTATGATCCTCATCACTGGTATCTTCACCCTGCTTCTACCCTTTGGGTTTGTTCTCCTCTCCTATATTCAAATTGCTGCTGCTGTCCTGAAGATTCGCACAGCCCAGGGTAGGTTCAAAGCCTTTTCCACCTGCGGGTCTCACCTGACTGTGGTGACAATATTCTATGGGGCAGCGATCTCCATGTATATGAAACCTCAGTCAAAGTCCTCACCAGACCAGGACAAGTTTATCTCAGTGTTCTATGGGGCTTTGACACCCATGTTGAACCCCCTGATATACAGCCTGAGGAACAAGGATGTTAAAGGGGCAATAAAGAAAGTTATGGCAAAAAGGGCACAGACCACCTTTGCTTCTAAACTTCTAAAATATCACTCAGCTATGTCTTCATCACGTTGAAAATTGTTTAAAGGAGCTGACTTTACCCTTAGAAGAGTAGGTGATTGGCGTATGAGAACCCTCAGGAAGTGTTCCCACCCCAAAATATTATCCCTACTGAGACCTGAATTTCCATTGTTGTTGTTGTTAGGTGCCATCGAGTCAGTTCCAACTCATAACAACTGTCTTAGTCATCTAGTGCTGCTATGAAAGAAATACCACAAGTGGATGGCTTTAACAAAGAGAAATTTAGTTCTTCACAGTAAAGTAGGCTAAAAGTCTAAATTCAGGGCATCAGCTCCAGGGCAAGGCTTTCTCTCTCTTGGCCTTCTCATCAATGTTCCCCTGGACTAGGAACTTCTTCACGCAGGGACCTCGGGTCCAAAAGAAACGCTCTCCTCCCAGCACTGTTTTCCTGGTGGTATGAGGTCCCCCTGTATCTCTGCTCACTTCTCTCTTTTATATCTCAAGAGATTGCCTCAAAACACAATCCAATCTCATAGATTGAGTCCTGCCTCACTGACATAACTGCAGCCCATCCTCCCTCATTAACATCATAGAGGCAGGATTTGCAACATATAGGAAGATCACACAATACCAAGAATCATGGCCCAGCCAAATTGATACACACATTTTTTGGGGGACACAATTCAATCCACGACAGCAACCCTTTGCACAACAGAACGAAACACTGTGCTATCCCCATAATCGTTATGCTTGAGCCAGCCCATTGTTGCAGCCACTGTGTCAATCCATCCCATTGAGGGTCTTCCTCTTTTTCCCTGACCCTCTACTTTACCAAGCATGATGTCCTTCTTCAGGGACTGATCACTCCTGATAACCTGTCCAAAGTATGTGAGACGTAGTCTTGCCATCCTTGCCTCTAAAGAGCATTCTGGTTGTACTTCTCCCAAGACAGATTTGTTCATCGTTTTGGCAGTCCGTGGTATGTTCAATAATTTCCATTACAGGTATTGTTTTTGCTCTCTTTTTTAACGCACTTTGCTTTTTCTTTACATTACCGGAAGGTTAGCCACCTTCAGGTAAATGAGCTTAACAGGATCATTTCCTCACTGACAGAAGGGACCTGAGTGGCAAAAGAATCTCCTATGACTGTTGGCAGGAGGCAAGGCATAACCGAAATCGGAAAATAGAACGGATAATGGTGTAATAAAAGACCAGGAGACAAACGTCAGAAAGTTTGCAACTTTGCTGAGGGCAAGCCCTGTTGCATAAGCGCAGTCCCCTTGCTTCATTGGACCTCAGAGTTATGAGAACATTGTATTGGAGTCATTTCCTATATTTGTGTGGAGGGTTTCTTTTTGATCTTCCGAACTTTTTTCTAATCTATTAGTTTATTTTATACTCCTAATATCTCTATGAAATTGATAAAGATAATTTATCTTTATATTATATAAAGGTGTATATATATATAAAAAGATAATCCCCTCTGTAATTAACAATGAGGAAATTGAGGCCCAGACAAGGTGTTGAGACTTAAGTTTAAGGTAATACATAAGTGGTAATGGAGTCAAAACTAAAATTCAGACCACTTATACACTGCCTCTGAACTTTTCCAACCAAGTCTAGAAAATTATTTGGAAACATAGAATTATAAGCACAGCTAACATTTATTGAACCCACTGCCACTGTTGTCAAGTCAATTCTGACTCATAGCAACCCTGTAGGGCAGAGTAGAACTGCCTTATGGATTTCTGACGCTGTAAATCTTTATGGAAGCAGACTGCCACATCTTTTTCCTGCAGAGCAGCTGGTGGGTTCAAATCACCAACCTTTTGGTTACCAGCCGAGCGCTTTAACCACAGTACCACCAGGACTCTCTTAACATTTATTGAGCACTTACTATATGCTAGGCACTGTGTTAAAGTCTTCACATCCATTCTCTCAACTCTATGAAGCAGTGTTACTATTATCCCTATATTTAAAAAAAAAAAAATTGCCATTGAGTGGATTCCGACTCATAGCACGCCCATATTAGAAATGGAGAAACACAGACTCATAGAGGTTAAGTGATGTACCCATGGCCACAGAACCAGTAAACAGCACAGCCAGTGTTTGAGTCTAAGGCTGGTAGGTGCCAGATACCACTCACTTATTTAATCCTTTATACTGTACCCAAGCTATAAAGGACCTTGGAGATGATTTCATGAGATGATTTTTTATTAACGTTATTGTGCTATAATTTGTGTACAATAAAGTGCATCCAATTATAGCATACAATTGGATGACTAACAGATGTGTATGCCCATAGAATCACCACCAGAATCAAGACACGTAACAATTCCATCACCTCCAAAAGTTTCCTTGTGTCCTTCTGTAGTCCACCCCTCCCTCCACCCTCTGCCCCATGCAACCACTGATCTGATTTCTGGCGCTATATTAGTTTTCATTTTCTAGAATTTCCTATGAATGGAATCATATAGTATGTATGCTTTTGTGTCTGGCTTCTCTCACTCAGCATGTCTTTGAGATTCATCCATGTCTCTGTACCTATCAGTAGTTTTTTCCTTTTTATTGCTGAAAATATATTCCACTATTTAAATTTGCCACATCTTTTTATCCACTTCCTGCATAATTCAGTGGTTTTTAAACTTTAGTTCATGTAGCCCTATGGGTTCTGTCACACTGCCTAGCGCCTGCTAATGGGGGTAAAGTTTTCCTTATACAATTTCATTTGAAAAGAAAGGTCTAAAAAGAAAAGGTTTTGGCAAAGAATGATCTACTCCAGATTTCTCATTTTAGATGAGGAATCTGAGGCTCAGTGAACAGGGAGTAAATTTGCCAAGGTCATGAAATCCGCTTGAAACAGATCTAGGACTAAGACCCAGATAGCCCATCTTCCAGTCTCACTTTACTTTGGGTGACCCCACCAAAAAAACAAAACCAAATCCATTGCCCTCTAGTCAATTCTGACTCATGGCAGCCCCACATGTACCAGAGTAGAACTGCATTCGTAGGATTTTCAATAGCTGTAATCCTCCAGAAGTAGATCACTAGGCCCATGGCACCATTCGGTGGATTTGAACCGCCAACCTTTCAGTTAGTAGTTAAGCATTTGCATCACCGAGGAACAAGCAATCCTACAAAACATGAAGAAATCATCTCCAAAGCAGCCCAATGAGAAACCAGAGACTAATGAACAGAGAAGCTGATTCACAGCAGAGGTGGAGCCCTGGTGGTACAGCAGTGGGTAAGAGCTCGGCTGCTAACAAAAGGCCGGCAGTTCGAATCCACCAGGCACTCCTTGGAAACCCCATGGGGCGGTTCTACTCTGTCCTAATGGGTCGCTATGAGTCGGAATCAACTCGATGGCAATGGGTTTGGTTTGGTTTGTTTTAGATGTGAGGTAGGCACAGTGAGCAAGTGAACGGGCAGAGCATTACTCAAAATCTGACAGCTGTGGCTCATTGTAACGTTGTGTGATGCTGCGAAGGGAGTACCAAGTATGTGAGTAATTTGTCTCATATGTTTACTCACTGAATGAAGAAATAAATTGAGGATGAATAAACCACTTATCAAAGTAGCTTAATTTCAAAATAACTGCAACATTTATTCAAATTTCATCTGTTATACATTTTGTAAAGGTATATGGTATTCTTACCCACTGAACTCATGTTTTAAAATCAGCAAAGAAATAATTATTCAGTAAAAAGACAAGTGATTTCAATCTTTAATTTATTCATTCAACAAATATTGTTTCTACTTTCAGCCAGGCTCTGTGATAGGTGTTGGGTATCTGAATAGGCAAGTTTCATATTTTGTGCCAAATGTTTCTTAAAGGAAAATAAATATGAACTGGTGAAATCAATAAAATTTTAGAGTAAAACAACAATAGAGGATTCAGACTGAGAGAAATTAGGATGAATGTTAAGAGCATTCCTTTTAATGATGCTGTTCTTTTGGGGAGAAATAGTTCACGCTCCATTATGGGTGGGTTTATAGCTTAAAATGGGAACCAGATTTTTACTAATGGGACCCCGGCCCCCAAATGGGATCTATGCCACTAGGTTCTTTATCTCTTTTTTTGACTTAGTACAGGTGCAGCCTACAGACAGAGTGACATAGTGGAGCCTTGGCAACGGGGGCTCTGGAATTGATTTTGCTGCTAACTAGCTGTGTGACCTGAGTTATATCACTCTCTTGCCCTCAGATTTGCTCATCAATATAATAAGGAGTTTGTGTTTAGTTACCCAAAGACCTGTCTAACATTCTGAGTCTACGTGTTATTTTATGTTTTCTGTCTTTAAAAAAAAATGCAATCATATCATCAATTTACTCTGCAACTTGCCTTTCCACTTGACAATATATCATGGACATTCCTGCAGATCAATATATATAGATCAATCTGCCTGACTTTAAATGTTAGCTTCAGCTAGTTAACATGACTATGATCCTTCCAGCACTAACGTTCTATTTCTGGGCATGTAAAACCCAAAGGTCATCTAATTTAATATTGGTATTAATTCATTTTAAATATAAAAATAAACTGTATGAGGGGGTTGTGAAATGAAACCGATGCTGGGTTGTTAAAAACTCTTAAGGTTGAATATTGCTTCTCCACTTGATCAATCATTGGCATCCACATGAAGCATTCCACGGGGATACCCCACATCCCAGGCATCTGGGTAGTGAAGCTTACCTTGCTTCACCCTGGCAAGGACATAAAGATTGGTTGGAAACTTGGAAGGGTCTGTCAAAAACTAAGGAGGAAGTTTGAAAGCTGAAAAATTAGCTCCAAATAATATTTTTAATTGAAATATTCAAAGGTATTAAAAAAAAAGACCCAAACCCATAAACCCAGTGCCGTCGGAAAAAAGACCCAGTGCCCCATAAATAGGATTTGGGTTTTTAGTTGAAGAGAGGCACTGCAGCATAGCTATTTAGAGCACAGGCTCTGGAGCCAAACTTCTTGGATTCAGCCCCTCACTCTGCCGCTTTTTCATTCAAGTCATTCACCTGTAAAGTGGGGCTGAAAATAGTACCTACCCGTAGCACTCAGTTTGGACAGAAACGACTCTAGCTATGTCAGGCAGGAAGGCCTTTAATAAAGGAAATCAGGTGCTTACAAAGCCTTTGAAAGAGATGTGAGAGGGTAGGTAAGGGAACTTTGCCAATGATCTCTGGAAGTTGCAAGAATTCCAGGAATCTTGGGAAGTTTAAGGGTATCAAGAAACTGCCACCAATGCGCGCTGAAGTAGGTGTTTCACAGGAGAATGCTCCAAAGCCATTTACAGCTTTGTCTAACAAAGCCCATACTCCTGAACACAATGTCACGAGGAACAGTAATGGCTTCTACTTCTCTTCTGCCTCCTAAGATTCTTGCAAGTACTTCCCGTGAATAGAATTCATGCCTGAATCCGACTGGCGAGGGAAGTGTGGGGAATGTAGTTTACAAACTTCACATAAAAGTGAGAGCTGAAAAGGGTGGGGATGGTGTTGAATATTAGCTCATAGTTTGGTTATGAGAATTACATGAGTCAATTCATGTAAAGCACTTAGAACAGTACTGGCCTATAGTTATTGTTGTTGGGTGCTGTCGAGCCAGTTCCAACTATATCATAGCAACCCTATAGGCCAGAGTATAATTGCCCCATAGGGTTTCCAAGGAACGGCTGGTGGATTCAAACTGCTGACCTTGTGGTTAGCAGCTGAGCTCTTAACCACTGTGCCACCAGGGCTCTGACCTATAGTTAAAAAAAAAGTGGTAGAGCTCAATAAATGTTAGCTGTCATTTTGGCGTCTGGGTCACGAAAGCCAAAGATGCCAGGAATTAAAGTGCCTACTTGCTCCCTAAATAGTGCATACCAAGGCTGCTCCTTCACTCGTGCATTCAAGCATCTCTACATATATCATTCATTCAGTGCATACCTACTGATCACCCACTATATAGCAAGAGTCTCTGGGTGGCACAAACGGTTAAGCTCTCCACTATTAACTAAAAAGTTGGCAGTTCAAACCCTTTCCAGAGGAACCTCGTAAGAAAGCCCTCATGATCTGCTTCCAAAAGTCACAACCCCGAAAACTCCATAGAGCACAGTTCTATTCTGCACACATGGGGTCATCATGAATTGGAGTCGATTCAGTGACATCTAGCTTGGTTTCATACTGTATAGCTTGCATTGTGCTCATTGCCAGGGCTACAATGTCTAATGGGGAGAAAGACATGCACACAGGCAATGTTACTGTGTGAATTTGTATCTGCCTACTTCTTAGGTTGTGGATCCAAGTAAAATGAAATCAAGGATTTTGATTTTTATTTGGATCCACAATCAACACCCATGGAAGCAGCAGTCAAGAAATCAAAAATGCGTTGCATTGGGCAAATCTGCTGCAAAGGACCCCTTGAAAGTGTTGAAGAGCAAATATGTCACCCTGAAGACTACGGTGCACCTGACCCAAGCCATGGTATTTTCAATCGCATCATATGCATGTGAAAGCTGGACAATGAATAAGGAAGACCGAAGAAGAGCTGATGCCTTTGAATTGTGGTGTTGGCAAAGAATATTGAATATACCATGGAGTGCCAAAAGAATGAACAAATCTGTCTTGGAAGAAGTACAACTAGAATGCTCCTTAGAGGCAAGGATGGCGAGACTGTGTCTTACATACTTTGGACATGTTGTCAGGAGGGATCAGTCCCTGGAGAAGGACATCATGCTTACCAGAGTACAGGGTCAGTGGAAAAGAGGAAGACCCTCAATGAGGTGGATTGACACGGTGGCTGCAGTAATGATCTCAAGCATAACAACGATTGTAAGGATGGCTCAGGAGCAGGCAGTGTTTTGTTCTGTTGTGCACAAGGTCGCTATGAGTCGGAACCGACTCGACAGCACCTAACAACAACAATTCTTAGGTTTATAATGCACTTCATAGTTCATCTCATACATCTTATACGTGAAATGTATCATATCACCTGCAAAATAATTTAATGTGATAAGCAGAACAGGTATATTATTAATATTATTTACCACCATTTTACAGGTAATCAAAAGATTTAGAGTGGCCGTGATGTTATCAAGATCAACAGTTAGTAACAGAACTGGAGTTAGAGTGTAATTATCCTGATGCCTGGATTAATGCTCTTTCTGATGAAAGCCTGAAGGGCTCACGGAGCCTTTGGCAAAGAGTAGTAAGAAGAAAGCAAGATTATTGCTGAGAAGAGAAAGGGAAAAGCACCAGGCTTTCAGACTGCCTAGGTTCAAAATCTGGCCCTGGCGTTTACTAGCTGTATGACATTGGGCAACTTTCTGTCTCATTTTTCTCATCTTTAATAGGAAGATAATCATAGGACTGCCCTCATAGTGTTGCTGATAGGTTAAATCAGAAAACGTATATACAGTGCTTGGAGCTGTGGCTGGCATATAGTAATTCCTCAATGAACTACTTCTATTATTCTTATTATACTTAACCCGTTACCATCGAGTCAATTCCGACTCCTAGCGACCCTGTAAGACAGAGTAGAACTGCCCTATAGTGTTTCCAAGGAGTGGCTGGTGGATTCAAACTGCTGACCATTTGATTAGCAGCCGAGCTCTTAACCACTACTTATTATTGAATTCTGTACTGACTCAAAAGTATTTGGAACTCATCTCATTGGGTGTCTTCTCCCTCTCCTCTTTTTCCTCACTAGTAATGTGCATAGTAGCTGTTTCTCATTAAATGTGACCAGCAGGTCAAGCACTTTTTCAGAGCAACGTCATGATGGGATAGGAAAAGCACAAGATTAGGAGTCAGGAAGTCTAGATTCTAGTCTGGGTTCTGCCAGTAATGAGCTATGAAACTCTGGGAGACTCACTTAACCTCTCTGGACTGCATCTGTCAAAGAGGCAAAGATATATTCCCTAACCTAACAGAGTGGTTGAAAGATCAAATGAGATCATAGATGTTAAATGTTAAGAAGTTAAAAGCACATTACAAATGCTTTTTGTAATGTGGTTATTATCTTTATCCTCCGAGTTAGCCTCTACATCTCCTTCTCACTTACCCTTGACAACAACTAATTCACTGAATTTTATTGATTCTTGCTTTGAGATGCCTCCCAAATCCATCCCCTCTTCCCTGTCCTCAATGCATCTCTCCTAGTTCACGGCCTCATCAATGCTTACTAGGATGACTGGGACAAGCTCCTATTTTCATTGCTTCCAGTTGTCTCCCTTCAATCTAGCCATTCAGGCTGATTTTTCTAAAGGGAAATCTCATCATGTTACTCCCTTCTTTACAATCCCACCCCCAAATTAGAAACTTCCAGTGGTTTCCTACTGCCTATTGGATATGCAACATTAAATGAGGGCCCCACTAACTTCTTCCTCCTCATTGCTCATCTCATCTTCATAGACACCATAGTCTAGGAAAACAGTAATGTCTTTCTCTGAATCTTTTATGCACCTATGCCACTATATACACTGTTTTCTCTGCCTGCAGTGCCCTTCTCCCATTCTAGGCTTGGCAAAATCTCAGGCAATCTCCAAGATCCAGATCAAATGTCATAGTGAACCCTTTCCCAGAGCTCATCCCACCCTTTTTCACCCTGGACTTAATTGCATTTCCTCTGCTTAATAGCTTTTTGTTCAACACTCAATTAAAAATATTTCTTGCTATATTACAACTGATTGTTTTAGAATGCTTATCCCCAATTAGATCATAGCTCACTGAGAACAGGGACACTGTTTTATTCAACTCTGCCTCCCTAGAATAGTGCCTGGCACAGAATACATGCGCAATAAGAATTGTTTAAGTGAATAAGTCCTAAAGCAACGCTTCTCAGACTCTGTGGTGAAGGGATTTTTTTTTTTTTTAATTTTCAAGCTGTTGCAGACTGTTATTTCATAAAATACAATAAAAAATGTCATGGCAATGTCAAATCACTTTAAAAGTTACTAAATGTTTACTCTCAATTCTGTCCTTATCTCATTGCAAATATTTTGAGTAGCACTTGGCTAGACTATTTGCAAAGATTCCTGGCTCCTGCCCCCTAACACCTCTACATCTAAGTTGGAAATTTTAACAAGGACACACATAAGAATAATAAACAAGTGCATCATATATTCAGAGGGCAACTGGGCAAGAAATCAATAAAATAAGCTATTGTATTTAGGTATATGCACAGATGAAGTAATTCAATGGGCAGTGAATAAGGGGGTACAGGACTATACATAGACAGAGAAGTCTGTGTGGCACCTCAAAACTAATCTAGGAAAGCTTTAGGGAAAAGTGTGATTTTCAGAGGCTGTTCAAATCAAAGTCAGCTAAGATGGACTGGGAGAAGGTGGAGAAAAGAGAAGAGGAAGAGGATACCTCCAGTAAACACTGTGTTTACAGAATTTCATTTATCTGAACACTTACTTAAAAGCTTTCATAGAGTCCCAGTAGACTGTGGTCACTCCTCTTGCTCCATTCATTCATTAACTCCTCGATTCACTGTCCAGGTATCAGTCTCCATAGTGATGTTGGGAACCCTCCCAAGAAACATGGGACTCTGAGAAATCACCCAATATTCCAAACACTAGGCATGTCTCTACTCCCTGGTAACTTAAAAACAGAATTGGAGTTGACAGCATTAATCAAAAGTCTTGTCATATTGTTACTAATGAAATCTTAAAATTAATGGGCAAAACCTTCTTTTATCTTAATGACAGAAATAACACTCCCAAAGGAATATACAGGTTCAACTCAGTAGTGGGATCTAATTGCCTTTTAGGGACCTGGTCTCTGAAGCCTCCTCAGTGAAATCGCTTCTTTGGAACCAGAATGAATAAACTCAGAGGGTTGCAGAGAGTGTTTAAGATTCTCTATCTTCTGTTGCTCATATTCTGGAACACTTAGAGTCCTGGTTTCTAAAGTGCTGAGTAGATTCAAGACACAACCCATTGTAAGAACAAGAGCCATACATCCTGACAAGAAGGAAAGAAGACATTTTTGTGTCTTGGAACAAACCAACATGTATATTTGTAATGGTCATTCTTGACATGGCTTTCCCAGATGCAACTGCCACTCACTGTCCCGGGAAAACTCCAACACTTCAGTGAGCTGATGCTGCTGCAGTAGCTAAGGGGCTATATCAATGTGACTTCTAGGAGCTTAGCTATGTTTTTGTTATTCAGGTGAGTAAACTCTATTCAATTAAAAAATATTCAGTGAGTTCTTACCATGAGTCAGGAACTGAGCCAAGTACTGGAGTTATAGAAATAAATAAAATACAAATTTTGCTTTCAAAGGGCTTACACTATAATCTGACCATAAAATACCAAACCCAGTGCCGTCAAGTCGATTCTGACTCATAGCGACCCTATAGGACAGAGTAGAACTGCCCCACATGGTTTCCAAGGAGCGCCTGGTAGATTCAAACTGTGGGCCTTTTGGTTACCAACCGAGCTCCTAACCACTGCACCACCAAGGCTCCAAAATCTGACCATAGGACCTTATTTATTCTTATTTATGGAATTCTTCTTTTCTACTCTCAAGAAAAGAAAGACAACCAACAGGGCCAATTTGCCATGGGTGCTACTTTCTGAACGAGGCCTTATTTAAAAATAATAATAGCTAATACTTACATATCACAAGAACCGTTGAGATAGGTACTATTATTATCCCAAATTTACAGGTGAGGAAACTAAGGTGGAAACAAGTTAAGTAAACTCCAAAGACACAAGAAAAATATTAGCCCAAGAGACAAAAGGGGCCACGTAAACCAGAGACTCCATCAGCCTGAGACCAGAAGAACTAGATGGTGCCCAGCTACCACCAATGAACACCCTGACAAGAAACACAACAAGGAGTCCCTGCGGAGAAGGAGAAAAAGGGGTGCAGAACTCAAATTCCGTAAAAAGACCAGACTTAATGGTCTGACTGACTCTGGATGAAACCCAGAAGACATGGCCTCTGCACCTTCTGTTAACCCAGAACTAAAACTATTCCAGAAGCCAACTCTTCATACAAAGAAAAGACTGGACTATAAAACATAAAATGATACTCGTGAAGACTGTGCTTCTTAGTTTAAGTAGATAAAAAATACACGAGACTAAATGGGAGACTCCTGTCTAGAGGTGAGATGAGAAGGCAGAAGGAAATAGGAGCTGGTTGAACAGACACGGGAATCCGGGGTGGAAAGGAGAAATGTGTGGTCACATTATAGGGATAGCAACTAGGGTCATATAACAATGTGTGTATATTTATATGAGAAACTAACTTGAGCTGTAAACTTTCACCTAAAGCAGAATTTTAAAAAAAAAGTCAAGTAAATTACCAGGGTCACCTAGTGAATCTAGGATTCAAACTTGGTTCCAGAATCTATGCCCTTAACCTCTGCTCTACACTCCCTAATATGGATAACAGAACTTGCCCTCTGGAAGCACAATTCATTTCATAAAGTACATTTGGAGCACCTAGGATATTTCAGAATAGCTTAGGGAACAAGGAAAATACTCTAAACATCCCCTAATTTTAGTATTAAAGGTGAAATGAGTCCTACGGGGAAGTATGCCCTGCGTGGGAGATGGGATGAGGAAGGCCCTCTTTGGGGAACCTGCCTGAATAAAAGCCTTGAAATTTTCCCAAAATATTGCTAGAAAGATCTAAAAGCTGTGAATGTATGTGTGAGGATTTCCATATATGTCTAGTCAGTTTAGAAAGATGCTGGCCTGCACAGTGCTGAACACTGAATTACAGTCATGCACCACATAACGTGTGTTTGGGCAACATTAGACTGCATATACACCTGTGGTCCCATGGTCCCATAAGGTTATAATAGAGTTCAGGAATTCTGATCAGAGAACAGGATGTAGTTGATGGAACCAGACTTAGTGAATGCAACAGCTTCCCAAACACAACACATGTACCTCATATCTCGTGTACAAAACAATTGTGCTGCCAGGCATATAATGTTATAGTACATATATAAACAATAAAACATATGCTTTGATAGTCATAATAAACGCCTATGTTACAGGCTTATGTATGTACTGTATTGTACTTTCTGTTGTCCCTGGGTTACCAATGTTCGACTTACGTACAACTCATAGTTATGAACCAACCCCCGTAAATCCTGTTATATTAAAAATTGGAGGTACATACAATTGCTCATAATAACAAATGAGAGCTACTTTGTAAAGTGCATAAAATATTGTTATTATTATTACTGTATTATGTTAAAGATGTTTTAGTGTATCTGGAAGTGTTTCTTTAATGTTTTTTATGCATAGAAAGGTACATTATATACTATATACTAAGACGAACATTTGACTAACTGACTTAGATACGAACTGTTCCTAGCTGTTTTGCAAACAAATTCAATTTAAAGACAGACTTAGGAACAGAACTCGTTCATAATCTGGTGACTGCCTGTGTATAATATGATATTCACACAAAGTCCAAATCACGTAAAGTCCTATTTCACAAAATGTATCATGAATGTTAAGAGACTCATCACTGTATTCAGTAAAAAATACATGTTTAGTTTGGTGAGACTCTTTCCAACCATGTAAACACAAAAGTGTGTTCTTTGTTTTCCAACTACTTATACTGGCATTTGTTTGGGGATCTTTAAGGCTATAAGATGGTGTGGACTACAAGTCAAACTAAGGCTGTATGATTAAATCTGTTGAAACTTTAGTACCCCTTGAAAAATTATGGGCCCTGAGAATTTCACCCTTTAAAGACTACTAGGAAACTAGGGCTGGGGTGTCACCAATGCACCAAGGCCAGATCATCCGACTTCTGCCTCAGTCTCATGACTCCACTCCAAAGACCCCTTTACCCTTCAAATTGATCCTGTTTCTGATTTTAAACCAGGGAGTAGTTACAGAATGAAAAGGAGCCTTCTAATTTTCATTAGAGGTAATCAAGAGTCTCCTTGAAGGATCACCCTCCGCAATACGTGGGAACAGTCTTAGTTAGAAATTTATCAGCACCTAAGTACTTTCTCCAGTTTGTCTGCCCATGACTATGATTTCTATTCAGGGCCCACTTATCCTGTGTCAGGATTTTTTGAGGATTTTGTTATTATCTCTTGCCCTACTTCCTGAATTACCTGCTCATAAAGGTCCTTTGCCTTTGGAGACATGGAGTCTGTCCTAGGTAGATAATCCAGAAATATTGCCTACACCATTAGTGTGGATAGTCCTTCCTGCTGCCTGGCTTCTAAGACAAAACTCCCCATCCATAGCCTGCTCTTGCCAAAGCATGACATCTTTCTCATGAGTCTGCAACTATATATCACAAACTCTCAAAAATCCTGGCTTGTGACTGGAAATGGATGGGGATCTTATGGACCATCTGGGAAAAGACCTTGACCTAGATTATGTGCTAGTCTATGATTGCATTTGTAATTGATACAACTGGAGCAAAGTAAATAAAATTTGAATGGACCAAGAATGTGAAAACATTTTTTTTTTTTTAGGTTCTAGAATAATCCTCATTTTCTCTCTTCACTATAGCACCTTCCCTCCACACAAAGGGCATACTGTAGGTCTAGGGAGAAAAAAAGGCAAGACATCAGAGTTCATCCCCAAGTTGCAGGGAATTAATAAGACTGAATATCATGAGATGCTGGTTCTCATCATAGGCTCTCCAACATTTATTTCCTTCAGCCAATTCAGTGCAGTTTCAGTCAAATTAATTTCTTGTCATTGGGTAAGACAGAATAGCCACATAACCAGTCTCAATTCATTCAACAAACATATAATCAACCCATATTTTGTGTCATGCTCCTTGCTACGTGGCAAAGATAAGGCAAGTGCGTGGGACAATCAGGGCCTCTTCTCTCCCAAAACTTATAATTTAGTAGAGAAGCAGTCATTAAATAATCACATAAGTATATAAATACAAACTGTGATAAAAGCTACACAGGAAAAATTCAGGGTGCTATGAATGGTTGTAACGAAGACCTGACTTAGACTGGGGGTCAGGGAAGGCTTCTCGAAAGAAATTCCTTTTAAGCTGAGACATTAAGGATGACTAAGAGTGTTCACCAAGCAAAGAAGAGTAAGGAGAATATTTCTTCAAAGAGAACACAAAGTACAAAAGCCCTAAGGTGAGAACAAACTTGAAGTGCTTCTTAAGGATGGTATGGCTAGAAGGCGGTGAGCACAAAAGGAGAGAGTACAAGAAAAAGTTAGGGTCAGATCATTCAGAATCTGGTAGGTCATGGTAAATAAGTTAGATTTCATCCCAAGTGCAATTGGAATCCCTCAAATGGTTTTAAGCATGGGAAGGCTATGCCTATATTTATGTGTGTTTTTATAAAAGATTAGCCCAGCGGTTGTTTGGAGAATAAGCTATAGGGAGGCAAGAATGGAGGTAGGGAGACCTATTAAGCAGCTCATGTATTAGTCCAGATAAGAGATGATGGTGACTCTGATTAGATAAATATTGGCTGTGGATATGGAGAGAAGTAGGCAGATTTGAAATATATTTAGTAGGTATAGCCAATAGGATTTGGTAATTGATTGGATAGGATTTGGTAAGGAATAAGTGCAAATGAACTGAACACATATTTTATGTCGTTGATATGAACCAGCTAAAGACAAATTTCTGGCTAATATTCATAGTGGGAAATAACAATCAGCAATTTTATGAATCACGGATCTGGTTATATTTGAGCAGCACGTTTTCCTTTAGCAGAGTAATCAAGGTATGCTTCAGGCAGAGTCCGACTGCCCTCATTTTATAGACTAAGAAATTAAATCTCAAAGTTTATGCCAATTTGTAAATTAATCTTGTGTTGTGTATGAATGTTTTATCTTCCAAAATAGAATGTAAACTTTCAAAAGGCATCACTTGGTTTGTACACATCTCCTTCTAATAATAGGCCTGAGTACATAGGACATTCGCAATAAATGCTTCCCAAATTAAAATGAATTGAATTTCTTCCTTGTTATCAGCAGATAAAACAAAATAGATATTCTAGTTACTGGCAATGACAGTGAAGTGATGGAATTCACCCCCGTGGCTTTATGCAATCATCCAAAATCCCAGGTTGCCTTTTATCGCACCCTGATAGTGGCCTACCTGATCACATTGTTGGGAAACAGTCTCATTATTGTTGTGGTTAGATTTTATGGGAAACTTCACACTCCTGTGTATTTTTTTCCTAAGCAAACTATCCTTCCTTGATATCTGCTACTCCAACAATTCAGTACCTTTTTTGTTGTCCAATGGCCTAAGAGATTACCCCACCATCTCCTATACCATCTGTTATGCCCAGATGACCACATCCCTCTTTCTGGGGATGACCGAGTGTCTCCTCCTTGTTCTCAGGCTTATGACAGGTTTGTTGCAATCTCCAACCCCCTGTGCTACACCATCATTGTGAACAACCAGGTCTGCACACAGTTGGCCATGGTGACCTGGGCCAGTGCCTTCCTTTTGATAATAATACCAGTCATTGCATTTCCCGCTCATTTTTGTGGACATAATATCATCAACCCTTTTACCTGTGAGGTCCATGCCCTGTTGAAACTTGTCTACTCAGACACCCCAGTCAGACTTATTCTGGGTCTGTTCATCAGCATATTCACACTGCCTGTGCCCTTCACCTTCATCCTCATCTCTCACACTCACATTGTGGTTGCCATGCTAAGGATCGGCTCTGCAGAGGCCAGGCTCAAAGCTTTCTCTGCCTGTGGATCCCATCTCACTGTGGCCACCAAATTTTATGGGGCAGCCATTTACACGTACTGGAAACATCAATCAAAAAAAGTCCCAGGAAAAGGACAAAGTCTTCTCAATATTTTATGATCTTGTGACCCCTATGTTGAACCCCCTTATATACACCTTGAGGAACAAGGGTGTAAAAAAAAATGCCACAAGAAAAATAATTGAAAAGAAATAGTACAAAAATGACCCAAGTATCCCATTGAAACTCATCTAATTCGCATTGACTTGTAATAATAATAAGGGAGAAATATTAAATAATGTTTTAGTAAAGTAATTAATTTCAAATGCATTTCTTCTATTTCCAACAGGCATGGGGAAAAAGAACATTTTTCCACTGAGAAAAACCTGTTAAATGTTTACAATGCCATCCATTTTAGCCACAAATTTTACAGGACAATCTTGAGAAAGAGTTTTTAAAACAAAATAATAATTAGTAGGTTTTCATTCTTGAGTAGTTTGACTTTATTTTACTAAATAAGAAGCATTCCAATATTCTAAAATTCTCTTTTACAGATTATAAAGAAAAAAAGTGGCAAAAAGAACAATGCTTTTTGCATGAAATGTGTCATGACCCAGGCTTAGAAGAGATGGATGTGAATGGATAAAGGGAGGAAAATTACTCAACTATTATATAAGACTTCCCTCATAGAAAGACCTCTGCTGAAGCAAAGAGCCCTTCAAGACTCTAGATCTTGAGGGTCAGAACTGCTGACCCAATAGAATCTGCAATTGTATCTCTTGATCAGTGAATAGAGCCACATTTTCTTTGTCAATGTAGACTCCAAAAGACAAACAAACAAAAAAAACCTGGTACCACCGAGTCGATTCCAACTCATAGCAACTCTGTAGGATGGAGTAGAACTGCCCCAAAGGGATTCCAAGGCTGTAATCTTTACAGAAGCAGACTGCCACATCTTTCTCTCACAGAGTTGACTAGTGTGTTAGAATCATTCACCTTTCAGTTTAGCAGCCTAGTGCTTAATCACTGTGCCACCAGGGCTCCTTTAATGTAGACTACTCCTGGATAATTGCCCGCAACTTCCATAGATAGTGGCCTCACAAACATAGACCAGATTTAACTCTAGGAGGAACTCCTTAAAAACTATACAAACGTGATGCCTTTTTTTAACGTAAAAATTATAAAGTTCATTATTTAAAAAAAATAGGGGGTAGAGAATAAATGAAAAACCACCTGTAATCACAACACTCTCTAAGACTTACATAGTTTTTGGAGTCAGGCAGACATGAATTTAAGTCTGCCATTCACAGTTTGCCATGGATTGAATTGTGTGCCCCCCAAAATATATGTCAATTTGGTTAGGTCATGATTCCCAGGATTGTGTGGTCGTCCTCCATTTTGTGATTGTAATTTTATGTTGAGAGAATTAGAGTGGGAATGTAACACCACCCTTACTCAGGTCACCTCCCTGATCCAAGGTAAAGGGAGTTTCCCTGGGGTGTGGCCTGCACCGCCTTTTATCTCTCAAGAGATAAAAGGAAAGGGAAGCAAGCAGAGAGTTGGGGACCTCATACCACCAAGAAAGCAGTACCAGGAGCAGAGCGCATCCTCTGGACCTGGGGACCCTGCGCCTGAGAAGCTTCTCGACCATGGGAAGATTGAGGACAAGGACCTTCCTCTGAGCCAATAGAGAGAGAAAGCCTTCCCCTGGAGCCAACGCCCTGAATTTGGACTTGTAACCTACTAGACTGTGAGAAAATAAATTTTTCTTTGTTAAAGCCATCCACTGTGGTATTTCTGTTATGGCATCACTAGATGACTAAGACACAGTTGTGTGGGATTTAGCTTGTTACTTGCCATAGTTAAGCTTCATTTTTCCCATCTTTAAAATGGGGATAACATGAGTGCCCATCTCACAAAGTTATTTTGAGAATTAAATGAGATGATACATGGTGAGCTTCTATCATAATGTCTGGAACATGGCGGATGCTGACTAGATATAAGGCAAAAAATAAAACGAATCATCCATTCGCCCTTTATAATCCATACCCATCAACATTTTATGAGTATTCATTTACTTATTTCTCTACCAAAAATGACTGTATCATTTGAAAATATTCCATGACAATATGACAGGCTGAAAAATTATTTTCTTTTTATCATCTCTGATTACAAATGAGGTTGGATATGTTTCTCATGTTCATTGGTAATTTGATTACAAATGAGGTTGGATATGTTTCTCATGTTCATTGGTAATTTGTATTTCAAAAATCATGGTCTTTGAAGTTGGGTCAAAACAACAGTGAACCAGTCCAATTTTGGAAAAAGAAAATGCTGTTTTCAGTGAATGTGTGTCTAAAAAAAAAAAGTCCCAAAAGTTATTTGTACCTTGATTGACTCCACCAATGCTTCCAGATATAACCCAGTTTGATCCACTCTTTTGTACTTTGGTAAGCACTGTTGGGATTAATATCTTATTGGACATCAACTGAAGCTGATTGAAGATTATTGTGAATGCAAATAGAAAAGAGAAAAAACTCTTTACAAAGGAAATCTATAGTGTCATGCAAATTTTGTTGTAAAGAATCTAATTAAATCTTGAACAAATTCTTGTGTAAGGTTTATTTCCAGTGGTTTTTAATCCTTCTCATTTAACCTAAAGCACTTCTGAAACTAAAAGGAGGGTACTGTTAATTAACTAATAACTAACAAGACACGATGAACTCATAAAGTCAAACACCAGATAGGTGAGAACAAACTTGATTCCTCAAATGGAAGGGAAAAAAGGGGGAGTAAAACTGCAAATGTAATACTGATTGGAGTTTGATCATTTTCATTAGGGACTGAGAAGAGGTAGAGAAGAACAAGCGAAGAGATGTGCCTTGTGCTAACAGGGAGACATTTATTGGGGAAAGGCAAGGACCTTTTTTAGCAATGAGAGAAATTAAATAGGTAAACTAATGTTTTCCCTTTTGGTTACCTCAGGGAGAAGTTAGACAGGGTTCTCTCTCTAGAGAAAGAAATATGTTACATCTGGAAATGAAGAACAAGCTGCAGGAATTTTTCTGACAAGAAATCAAGGCTCTGGATGAACAGAAAGTGTAAGGGATTCTATTATGAGAACAACAAATCACTTAGAGATGTGTGCGTATGGTGTCTTTATGTTAAATGTTCATTGTGAAGGTTGTCTTCTTCAAACATGCCTTATATTACTAAATAAATAATTTCAGGTTGTAGCAAACAGATAATACATTGGAACTAAGCTATGCTTTGGGAAACTTGCTTAAATTTCTTATCTCTGCCAAATAGCACTTACGACTTATAGCTGATAATGGGCATCTCTGCCTCTCGGCACACCATCTCCTCATAAGGTGTGCCAAAATCACAAGGCCACATCTTAGAAGATTGAACTGACCCCTTGAAAATTAACATCACTGAGAAAAGAGCTTTGCACTGTGTACTGGCAGTGTTTCACAAAAAGAAATTAAACACTTTAAAAAGGCTTGAGGAGGGACCAAAATGGTGGAGTAGTCAGGCACTTCCTGTGGTCCCTCTTATAACAAAGACTCCTCCCCCCCAAAAGTGAATCCACCAAATAGGACAATCTAGGAGTCCTGAAGGCAAAGTTGAGGAATCAGACCAAGCAGCAGGGGGAGGGAGAGATGGTTCAGAAGCAGCAAGTAGCCAGACCTGAGCTGGTGGGAATGGGCACCCTGTAGGCTGGATCAACTGGTGTGCACAGCTAGGCAAGCAGTGGCACTCAGGACACTTTTTCCACATCGGGAGAGATCAAGTGGCAGAGAATGTACTCAAGCCTCCAGAAACAGTGAAAAGAGATGTTCAATCAGCAAAAGATACGTACATGTTTCTAACCTACTTGCCTGATCAAAAAACACTCCCTTTGGGAAGAACATCTTCCCCATTTACCTGCCTCATCCCCACCCTGCAGTGGGTCCCAGGCCGGCTTCAGTGATTGCTGCATTCCCTGGGCCGAAAGTACGACCCGTTGCCACCCTGAGCCGTTCTCCCGGCTTTGGAGAGGGAACAAATTAACAAAAAGGAAAAAATAATCTGCCAGCTCCCATATGCTGGGAACTCAGGGCAGGCACAGCTCCTTTGCCTAGGCACAGGCATAGGGGTCCACAGACTTTGAATGCCTTTTACCCCTACCTAGGCCAGTGTGGGTCTATTTCAACAGTGTAGGCCCTCATTAGCACAGTACAACAGGGTATATGCCTGAAGTCTAACTTCAACTGTTTCAGCTACATGGTGGAGAGGCAGGTTAGTGTCATCTGACACTGCTCTGCCTATTAAGCAGGATCCTCACCTACCCATATCACGGGCCTGAGGACTGGTGGCTCCACACATGCCACCTAGCCACCCGCAACAAGAGTCCAAGAATAAGTGGTGCCTCCCAGTCCTTACAGCCAACAGCACTGTGTGCCCGTAATACAGCTGCAAAACCCACTCACCTATGGGATCTAGGGGACAGGGACATGTTTTTCTCCCAGACACTCAGGGGCAGCCATCAGCCCTCTGCCTTGTTCAGCACATGACCCTCTACTGCCACCAGATCCCTCTGCCTACTCCAATCACCCCTACCCGTCTAGGACTGTAGGTAAGAAGCTGCACCTGACCAGAATCCATACAAGAAAAGTAAATGGACTCCTGGGCTCACATACCTAGTAACAGCTCTAACCACCTGGTGACAAGACATGAAAGCTTCAAAGACACCAATAATTAGACTAGCTCACATGACCAGCCTATTGGGGCATATCAAAACAAAACAAGAAGCTAAGACACAGTAAGGAAACATAAAATAAGTAAATATAATAACTTATTGATGACTCAGAGACCACAGTTAAAATCAAATCACATAAAGAGGCAGACTGTGATGGCTTCAGCAAGCTCCCAAAACAAAGATTCAAGAAACGTTCCAGAGGAAGATAAATTCTTAGAATTACAGGACATAGAATTCAAAAGATTCATATACAGAGCTCTTCAAAAGATCAGGAAGGAGATCAGGCAAAACACAGAACAAGCCAAGGAACACACACACAAATAGAGGAACTTGAGAAGGTTATACAAGAGCATAATGACAAATTTAACAGGCTGCAAGAATCCATAAAGAGACAGCAAACAGGAATCCAAAAGATTAACGATAACATTTCAGAATTAGACAACTCAATAGAAAGTTGTAGGAGCAGAATTGAGGCAATGGAAGGCAAAATTAGTGAGACTGAAGATAAAGCACTTCACACCAGCTTATTTGAGGAAAAATCAGGTAAAAGAATTTTTTTAAATGAAGAAACCCTAAGAATGATGTGGGACCCTATCAAGAAGAATAACCTACAAGTGATTGCAGTATCAGAACAAGGGGATAGCAGAAAATACAGAGAAAATTGTTGAAGGTTTGTTGGCAGAAAACTTCCCTGATATCGTGAAAGATGATAAAATACCTATCCAAGAAGCTCATCAAACCCCACACAAGGTAGATCCCAAAAGAAATCCACCAAGACATATTATAATCAAACTTGCCAAAACCAAGGATAAAGAGAGAATTTTAAGAGCAGCTAGGGATAAACGAAAAGTCATCTACAAAGAAGAGTCAATAAGACTAAACTCAGACTACTCAGCAGAAACCATGCAGGCAAGAAGGCAATGGAATGACATATATAAAGCCTTGAAGGAAAAAAATTGCCAGCCAAGAATTATATATTCAGCAAAACTGTCTCTCAAATATGATGGCAAAGTTAGGGCATTTTCAGATAAACAGAAGTTTAGGGAATTTGTAAAAATGAAACCAAAATTATAAGAAAACTAAAGGGAGTACTCAGGTTAGAAAATCAGTAACATCAGACAACCCAAGACTAGAACACAGAACAGAGCACCCAGATATCAAACCAGATAGGGAAGTCACAAATAAATCAAATCTAAAACACTGAAAATAGGGAAACAGAGATGTCAATATGTAAAAGATGACAACAATAAAACAAAAAAGAAGAACTAAATAATGCAGGCATAGATCTTTCATATGGAAAGGAAGTCAAGGTGGTATAAAGAAATAAAAGATTGGATTAAACTTAGAAAAATAGTAGTAAATATAAGGTAACCACAAAGGAAACTAACAATCCTACACATCAAAATAAAACAAGGAAAACATAAAGACTCACCAAATACAAAATCAACAAGGATGAAAAGAAAATACATAAAGAAAATTGACTCAGCATGGAAAATTAAGTGGAGCAAAGGAACTTTCAACAACACACACACTAAAAAAAAAAAAGACATCAGAGACAGCACTAAACTCATAAAACACAACACAACACAAGTGTACCTTACCCATAATTAGGCTGAATGTAAATTGACTAAATGCATCAATAAAGAGACAGAGAGTGGCAGAATGCATTAAATAAACACGATCCGTCTATATGCTGCCTACAAGAGACACACCTTAGACTTAGAGACACAAACAAACTTAAACTCAAAGGATGAAAAAAAAAATATATTAAACAAGCAACAATCAAAAAAGAGCAGGAGTGGCAATATTAATTTCTGACAAAATAGATTTTAAAGTTAAATCCACCACAAAGGATAAGGAAGGACACTATACAAAGATTAAAGGGATGATATACCAAGAGGATATAACCATATTAAATATTTATACACCCAAAGACAGGGCTTCAAGATACATAAAACAAAGTCTAACAGCATTGAAAAGTGACATAGACAGCTCCACAATATAGTAGGAGACTTCAACACATCACTTTCTGCGAAGGACAGGACATCCAGAAAGAAGCTCAATCAAGACACAGAAGATCTAAATGCCACAATCAACCAACTTGACGTCATAGATATACACAGAACACTCCATCCAACAGCAACCAAGTATACTTTCTTTTTCTAGTGTACATGGAACATTCTCTAGAATAGACCACTTATTAGGTCATAAAGCAAGCCTTAGAAGAATCCAAAACATTGAAACATGACAAAGCATCTTTTCTGACCATAAGGTCAGAAAAATAGAAATCAGTAACAGAAAAAGCAAGGAGAAAAAATGAAACACATGGAAACTGAATAACACCTTGCTCAAAAACTACTGGGTTATAGAAGAAATTAATAGAATCCAATGAGAATGAAAACAGATCCTACCAGAACCTTTGGGACAGAGCAGAAGCAGTGCTGGAGGATATTTCACACTTTGCCTCTGTTCATTCCTTAATTCATTTATTCGATCAATATTTATTGACTCTCTTCTATGTATTAGACAATTTGCTAGTGTTGGGGATCTACAGTGAACAAGACAAAGTGCCTGACCTCAGGGACTAAACAATTTAATGGAAATACAGCTATTAAACAAGTACACACATTCATAAATAAAATAATTTAAAGAGCATTTATAAGTTCTCTGAAGGAAACAAACAAGGAGCTGGAACAAAGAGTAATGGGTGTGACCTATTTTGGATACGATTGGTTATAAGATCTCTGAAAAGAAGTGATATTTAAGCTGAGATTAAAGGATTCATATTAAATGTTTATTGTGAAAGTTGAAGAGTGAAGAGATGAGTTCTAGAATAAGGAAACAAAATTGCAAAGTCCCTGAAGAAAGAAAGAACTAGGCATACTTAAGGAACAGAAGGCAGACAAGTGTGCCTAGAGCTAAGTGAGCAAGGCAGCAGGTAGGTGATAAAACATCCATTCATTCATTCGTTCGTCCAACAAAAACAACTACACACCAGCACACGTGCACCGTGAAAAACACACATACATATAAAGAGAGAGGGAGAAACCATTATGTGTGCCAAGCTTTGTTCTATGCTTTTGGAATACATCAATAAGTAAAAGAGCACCTACACTTAAGAGGTTTGTAGTATACTGTGGGAAAATAGGTCATAAAAATAAATTATATAGTGTTTTATAAAAATAAAGTCATGGTAACAGGGATGAGGAGAGACAGGAGAGGGGCATCAATTTTAAATAGCATGACTAGGGAAGGCCTAACTGAGAATTTGAAATTCGAGCCAAGGGCAAAAGAACCATGTGAATATGCAGGAAAATAAAATTCCAGGAAAAATTCCTAAGACATGATCAAGCTAATGCATTTGAGGAACACCAAGGAGGCCTGTGTGGCTGCAGAGGTGGCAAAAAAGGAGAGGATAGCAGCAGATGGGCTCAGAGAGGTAACAAGGAACAAGAATGGGCAGATACTTCTAGACCATTGCAAAGGTTTTAACTTAAAAAAAAATTATTGGTATGTAATTCACATACCATTGCATTTACTATTTTGAAGTGGACAATTCTATGGATTTTAGTATATTCACAAAGATGTGCAACCATCACAACTATCCAATTTAAGAATATTTATGTCACCCCAATATAAACCCCCTACTCATTAGCAGTCACTCCCCAGTCCCATCTCCCCTCAGCCTTTGGCAATCACTAATCTACTTTCTGTCTCTACGGATTTGCCTATTCCAGATATTTCATATAAATGGAATCATATGATATGTGGTCCACTGTGATTGGCTTCTTTCACTAAGGATAATGTTTTCAACGTTCTTCCATGTTGTAGCATGTATCAGTACTTCATTTCTTTTTATGGCTATATGATATCCTATTACATGGACATACTAAATATTGTTTATTTAGAACCATCAGTTGTTGGTTCCTATTTTTCAAAAATAACAAGCCTCAGGATGTGATACAGATGTGTCTACAAAACAAGAGAAGTAGAATTCCTGCCACAGCAATGCGTGAGAGTTCCAATTTCTCAAAATCCTAGCCAACACTTGCTATCGCCCGTCTTTTTTGTTATAACCATCCTAGTGGGTGAAAGGAGTCCCTTGACGGTGCAAATGTGCTTGGCTGCTGATCGAAAAGTTGACAGTTTGAATACACCCAGAGGTGCCTTAGAAGAAAGGCCTGGGGATCTACTTCCGAAAAATCAGCCATTGGAAACACTGTGAGCAGAGGTCTCCATGAGTCAAAATCAACTAGATGGCAACTGACCACTGGTTTTAAGGGTCTTTAATATATTCTAGGTTCAAGTCACGTATGAGATATATCATTTGCAAATATTTTCTCTCATTCTACGGATTGTCTTTTCACTTTCTTGATAGTGTCCTTTGAAGCACAAAAGTTTTTAATTTTGATGATGTACACTTTAACTATTTTGCCTTTTGTTGCTGATGATTTTGGTGCCATATTTAAGAAACCACTGCCCAATCCAATGTCACAAATATTTATACCTACGTTTTCTCTTGTTTTTAGTTGCCGTCAAGTCGGCTCTTACTCATAGCAACCCAAAGTACAACAGAAGGAAACACTGCCCAGTCCTGCAACATCCTCACAATCATTGTTATGCTTGAGCCCATTGTTGCAGCCACTGTATCAACCCATCTCTTTGAGGATCTTCCTCTTTTTCACTGACCGACTGCTCTACCAAGCATGATGTCCTTCTCCAGGGACTGGTCCCTCCTGATGCCATGTCCAAAGTGTGGGAGACCAAGTCTTGCCATCCTTGCTTCTTTTAAGGAGCATTCTGGCTGTACTTCTTCCAAGACAGATTTGTTCATTCTTCTGGCAATCCATGGTATATTCAATATTGTTTGCCAACACCATAATTCAAAGGCATCAATTCTTTTTCAGTCTTCTTTATTCGTCTCCAGCTTTTGCATGCATATGAGGCTATTGAAAACACTATGGCTTGGGTCAGGCACACCTTAGTCCTAAAAGTGACATCTTTGCTTATTAACAGTTCTTAAAAATTTTTTCTTCTAGGGGGCTGTATAATTTTAGCCCTTATATTTATGCCATTAATCAATTACGTGTTAATTTGCATATATAGTGTGATGTAGGGGTCCAATATCATTCTTTTGCATGTGGATGTCCCAACATCATTTGTTGAAAAGAGTATTCTTCCCCTATTGAATGTTCTTGACATCCTTGTCGAAAATAAATTGAGCATAGGTGTATCGGCTTATTTTGGGATACTCAATTCTATTGTATTTATCTATGCATATATCTTTATGCCAGTACCATACTGTTTTGATTACTGAAGCTTTGCAGCAAAGTTTGAAATTAGGAAGTGTGAGTACTCAAAATTTGTTCTTTAGAGAGATTGTTTTCACTATGTGTGGCTCCTTGTATTCCCATATGAGTTTTAGGATCAGCTTATAAATTTCTGCAAAAAGGCTGTTGGAATTTTGATAGGGTTTGTGTTCAGTCTGTAGATCAATTTGGGAAGCATTGCCTTCTTAACAATGCTAAGACATCCAATCCATGATAGTAAAATGTCTTTTCATTTATGTGGATTTTTAAAAATTTCTTGCAATAGTATTTTGTAAATTTCAGTGTGCAAGTCTTCACTTGTTTGAATATATTTATAAGTATTTTACTATTTATGATGTAATTTTTAAAATAATTTTTATTGTGCTTTAAGTGAAAGTTTACAAATCAAGTCAGTCTCTCACATAAAAACTTATATACACCTTGCTACATACTCCCTATTACTCTCCCCCTAATGAGACAGCCCGCTCTCTCCCTCCACTCTCTCTTTTCGTGTCCATTTCGTCAGCTTCTAACCCCCTCCAGCCTCTCATCTCCCCTCCAGGCAGGAGATGCCAACATAGTCTCAAGTGTCCACCTGATCCAAGAAGCTCACTCCTCACCAGCATCCCTCTCCAGCCCATTGTCCAGTCCAATCCATGTCTGAAGAGTTGGCTTTGGGAATGGTTCCCGTCCCGGGCCAAGAGAAGGTCTGGGGGCCATGACCACCGGGTCCTTCCAGTCTCAGTCAGACCATTAAGTCTGGTCTTTTTATAAGAATTTGGGGTCTGCATCCCACTGCTCTCCTGCTCCCTCAGGAGAATGATGTTATTTTAATGAAATTATTTTCTTAATTTTATTTTCTGATTTTTCATTGTAGTGTACAGAAATACCACTATATTTGATCTTGATACCTGCAACTTTGCTGAAATTGTTTATTAGTTCAACTAGTTTGTCTGTGAATTCCTTAGGATTTTCTATGTACAAGCTCCTGGTATCTGTGAATAAAAAGAGCTATTTTTCTTCCTTTCCAATATGGATGCTTTTATTTCTTTTTCTTGCCCAGCTATCCTGGCTAGGAACTGCAATACAATCTTAAATAGTAGTGGTGAAAGCAGGCGTCCTTTTCTTGTTTCTTATCTTAAAGGGAAAGCTTTCAATTTTTACCATTATGTAGATGTTAGCTGTGGGTTTTGTTTTGTTTTCTTTGTGGATGGCCTTTATCAAGTTAAAGAAACTCCCTTCTAGTCCTAGAGTTGTAATGTTTTTATCATGAAAGGGTGTTATATTTTTTCAAAATTTGTTTTCTGCATCTATTGAAAAGATCATGTATTTTTTGCCTTTTATTGAATTACTATAATACATTACATTGATTGTTTTTCAGATGTTAAAACAATCTTGCAATCCTGGGATATATCTCCCCTGGCCATGGTGTATAATCCTATTTATGTGATGCTAGATTCAATGGATAGTATTTTGTTAAGAAATTTTGCATCTATATTCATAAGAGGTATTAATGTGTAGTTTTCTTTTCTTTTGATATCTTTGCCTGGTTTTTGTCTAAGAGTTTGGTCTATTGTTATTGTTAGGTGCCTTCGAGTCAATTCCAACTCATAGCAACCCTATGTACCACAGAAAAAAACACTGCCCATTCCTGGGTGACCCTTGCAATCGTTGTTATTCTTGAGCCCACTGTTACACCTACTATGTTAATATACCTCCTTGAGGGTCTTCCTCTTTTCCACTGACCCTGTACTGTGCAAAGCATGATATCCTTCTTCAGGGACTGATCCCTCCTGATAATGTGTCCAAAGTATGTGGGATGTAATCTAGCCATCCTTCTGGCTATACTTTTGGCTGTACTTCTTCCAAGACATATTTTTTCATTCTTCTGGCTGTCCATGGTATATCCAATATTCTTTATCAACCCCACAATTCAAAGGCGTCAATTATTCCTCGGTCTTCCGTATTCATTGTCCAGCTTTCACATGCACCCTAGTCCTTAAAATGATATCTTTGCCTTTTAACACTTTAAAAAGGTCTTTTGCAGAAGATTCGCCAAATGCAATGCATCATTTGATTTCTTGACTGCTGCTTTCATGGCTGTTGATTGTGGATCCAAGTAAAATGAAATGCTTAACAACTTCAATCTTTTCGCCGTTTATCATGATGTTGCTCATTGGTCCAGTTGTGAGGATTTTTGTTTTCTTTATGTTGAGGTGTAACCCATACTGAAGGCTGTGGTCTTTGATCTTCATTAGTAAGTGCTTCAAGTCCTCTTCACTTTCAGCAAGCAAGGTTTTGTCATCTGCATATCACAGATTGTTAATGAGTCTTCCTCCACTCCTGATGCCATGTTCTTCTTGATATAGTTCAGCTTCTCAAATTGTGGTGTATTCACACAATGGAATATTAATCAGCAATATGAAAGAATAAACAACTGGTATATGCAAAAACCATTTCAAGAGATGGCATATGATCAGGAACCGATGGTACTGAAGGAAGAAGTCCAAGCTGTTCTGAAGGCATTGGTGAAAAACAAGGCTCCAGGAATTGATGGAATATCAACTGAGATGTTTCAACAAACATGCAGTGCTGGAGGTGCTCACTCGTCTATGCCAAGAAATATGGAAGACAGCTTCCTGGCCAACTGATTGGAAGAGATCCATATTTATGCCTATTCCCAAGAAAGGTGATCCAACTGAATGTGGAAACTATAGAACAATATCATTAATACCATTGCTGATGTCAGATGGATCCTGGCTGAAAGCAGAGAACACCAGAAGGATGTTTACCTGTGTTTTAGTGACTATGCAAAGGCATTCGACTGTGTGGATCATAACAAACCATGGATAACATTGCAAAGAATGGGAATTCCAGAACACTTAATTGTGCTCATGAGGAACCTTTACACAGATCAAGAGGCAAGCATTCGGACAGAACAAGGGGATACTGATTGGTTTAAAGTCAAGAAAGGTGTACATCAGGGTTGTATTCTTTCACCATATCTATTCAATCTGTATGCTGAACAAATAATCCGAGAAGCTGGACTATATGAAGAAGAATGGGGCATCAGGATTGGAGGGAGACTCATTAACAACCTGCCTTATGCAGATGAGACAACCTTGCTTGCTGAAAGTGAAGAGGACTTGAAGCTCTCACTAATGAAGATCAAAGACCACAGCCTTCAGTATGGCTTGCACGTCAACATAAAGAAAACAAAAATCCTCACAACTGGACCAATGAGCAACATCATGATAAAGGGAGAAAAGATTGATGCTGTCATGGATTTCATTTTACTTGTATCCACAATCAACAGCCATGAAAGCAGCAGTCAAGAAATCAAAAGACGCATTGCATTGGGTAAATCTGCTACAAAGGGCCTCTTTATAGTGTTGAAGAGCAAAGGTGTCACCTTGAAAATTAAGGTGTACCTGACCCAAGCCATGGTATTTTCAATCTCATCGTATGCATGTGAAAGCTGGACAATGAATAAGGAAGACCGAAGAAGAATTGATGCCTTTGAATTGTGGTGTTGGTGAAGAATATTGAATATACCATGGACTGCCAAAAGAATGATCAAATCTGTCTTGGTAGAAGTACAACTAGAATGCTCCTTAGAAGCAAGGATGGCGAGACTGCCTCTTAAATACTTTGGACATGTTATCAAGAGGGATCAGTCCCTGGAGAAGGACATCATGCTTGGTAAAGTACGGGGTCAGCAGAAAAGAGGAAGACCCTCAATGAGGTGGATTGACACAGTGGCTGCAGCAATGAGCTCAAGTATAATAAAGGATTGTAAGGATGGCTCGGGACTGGGCAGTCTTTCGTTCTGTTGTGCATAGGGTTGCTATGAGTCGGAACCAACTCGACAGCACCTAACAGCAACATATGCAACACCATGGTTAAATTCCAAAAACATATGTAAAACCAAAACATCCAGACCCAAAAAATAGCACATACTGAATACTTCCATTCATATACAGTTCAAGCACTAGCAAAACTAATCTGGGGGAATGGAAAACAGATCAGTGGTTGCCAATGGGTGTGGAGATTGACTCAAAAGGGACACAAGAGAATTTGTTGGTATTGTGGAGATATTCTGTATCTTCATAGTGGTTGTGGTTACCTAGGCATATGGATTTATCATAATTTATTAAAATTTACATTAAGATATGTGTTTCACTGTCTGTACATTTCACTTTATTTTTTTGAAAAAGGAAATAAAATCTAAGTCTCCAAGAGGTAAAGTGGATTTCCCAAAATTATGTTTCAAGTTCATGGCTGAATTGGGCTTACAGTCAAGTCACCTTAAGACCTAGATCCCACTGGCTCTCCAAACGCCGTTACACTAGACAACTGATACTCCAACAACAAAAATGAGCAATTCCATGATCTTAACACTTCAACTCCAATCTCAACTGTACAAAAAAGACCAACCCCACGGTGTCTTGCAGTTTTCCTTCTTCTCTCTTCAGGAGCAGTTCTCAGATGTAGTTTCCAACTCCTAAAAGAATGTTAGTTTTCACAGACTCCCCAACATTGCTCTCCAACTTATATGGACCATATCCCCAATGGCAAGAATTATAAATGTGTATCAACCAGCTCGATGGGTTTATAACGTTTGAAGAAAAAGTGCAGTAGGGAACAGACAACCTTTTGCTGAAAAAGTAAAATCATGAAAGAAGCACAAGAGATTGTTTCCCAGTGCTTATCCTGTCTTATTGCAATGTAATTAAAGGCTGTTTTCATCTGCCTTGCTTTAATGACCAAGGATTTCCAAATTGCTACTGTACAAGCATCTCCCGATATAGCTATAGTCCCAGAATTTGAAGGGGTCCTAAGGAACTACATCAGCAATCCTCCACAAATATCTCTAATTCTAGGATCTGGCAACTCAACAGAATCATTGATGGCATATTCTCAAAATTATCTCAAACTTCATAAAATCCTTGGTTACACAATCTCCACTTCAGCTACATTCTCTCAGCTTGTGAGCTGGCTGGAGAAATCTGTTTCTAAATAATAGTAACAGCTACCATTTACTGAACACTTGAATCAGGCAGTGCTGTGCATTGTTTTATTGTATCCCCAAAACAACTCCTTCGGATGTGTATGATTATAATCATATCTGTTTTCCGGATGAAGAAAGTGAGATACAGAGAAGTTGAAGGCCACACATTTAATAACAGGCAGAGCTGTGAATTCAACTCAAGATTCCCTGACAACAGAGTTCTCAGCCAAATATGCTGCTTTCTTGCTAAAGCTTGATGGTGCCCATAGCTTGGGTTTCCTTGCAAAATGATTTTTAGCCATGAATGTAACCCCTGATCTTTTATAATAAAGATGAATCCAGTTCACCTCTGCCTGACACGAGGAGAAAAGAAAGGATACTATCACACTCGGAATTTTTTTTTTCAAGGAAAAGACGGGGGGAATGGCTCACTAGGATAATCCAATCATCAAAATATTTACTTGGATATTCTCTGTAATCATTGCAGAGAAGAAGGCAAGGGAAATAATAAGTGATTGCCCAGGGACCTTGCCCCTTGAGTATCCAAGGAAAGAACTTCTTGGCAACTTAATTTATAGCCATTAAATGTTTCATCGCAGTGCTTATTTTCTTATTCAAGTGACTGACTCCAGTTGGAAATATGTGGGGACCCCAAGGTAAATCGTTAAGCCTTAATGAGAATTTGGCATGACTTTCAAAGTGTTACAGAAGGCAGGTCCAGGTTATGAGATTTGGTTTCTTGTTAGGCACCATACTGTGGTGACTCTGGATTCAGCTCTTAGAAGCTTATGCTTCTACCCTCACAAAGGCAGAGAGGCCATCACTCTTTAGGAATAAGAAAATATTTCAGTTCTTGCCACAATGTATGAAGAAAAGTTTTTCAAATTTTCTTGAAGATTTTTCTGTATTTCTTGCAATAAGAGAAGACTATTCAAATTAACCTCATCCATTCAGGTATTTAACATCAATATATTTACATTTGGTGATAAAAGGAGCTTTTCTATTTCGAGAGCTTCTTATTAACTGTTCTTATCTGGTCACATTTCACTAGGCAGACCACAGGAAGTTGTAGATCGTAGCCTTCCCGGATATTGGACTTTCTCCCACATCTCTGCCTGAAAACTACTGGCTGAGTTATTGCTGTCGGGGAATTATGCAGTGTGTCTGGGCTCTGAGGTTATCTGATCAGCACAGGCATCAGTGAGTAACTAAAATTTAATTTTTCCCTATCCAAAGAATCATAAACGGAATCTCAGGCCTGGGAGAACCAAAAAGATTATCTTGTCCAACTTGCAGTCAATGCCTACATCACTTGAGCAGCATATTCAGGTTCCTGTAATAATAATAGAATAGAAATTTATTGAATATTAAAAGCCAAGGATAATATTTTATGTACCATCTCACTTAATATTCATAGCAGCACTCTAAGGTAGAAACTATCTTACAGATGACAAAACTAAGGCTGAGAGAGTGGTTTGGCCAAGGTCACATGGAAATGGCAGTGTTAAGATTCAAACCCAGGCCTACCTTACTCCAGAGCCCACACCCTTAACCACCACTTTGTCTGTCTTAATTTTCTGAGATGACTCAAACACCAAATATTTCATCCTGCTTTTCTGAAAGGTGATTCAAATTTGTCAAAATATTCATGTCAGTGTTGGATTCATAAAATTTGGTATTCAAGCCTCTACCTTCTCCGTGGGAGAAAGATGTGGCAATCTGCTTCCTTAAAGATTTACAGCCTTGGAAACCCTGTGGGGTCCCTATGAGTCAGAATCGACTCTATGCCAGTGGATTTTGGTATGCTACTTTGAAGCAGAAGATCAAAGAGGCAGTGCATAATTAACTGTGTCCCTTTTTATCTGTATCAGCAATCATGAAAGCATGTGTCTAGAAGCCCCAGTAAGTCTGGATCCCTGGGTGACTTCAATGAGCAGAGACCCACTGCTGATAGATACGCAGCGTGAGCAAGAAACAAATTTTCTTGTTTCAAGCCACTCAAAATTTGATGGTTGTTACTGTTGAGTAAGCTAGACTATATTGAATGCTACAGAAATCTTAGAAATACATACATTTAGAGGTTAGAAAGACAAGGAAATAGGCATATAAAAAGAATAATCAGAGAGGTAAGAGGTGAATCAAGAGAAAAGGGATCTTAGAAGACAAGGGAAGAAGAAAATTCAGGATGTGGGATTGGTAAGTAGTGTCAGATGAAATGAATCAATGAGAAATAACATTGGCTTTGGTCATTAGTAATCCACTGGTTCACTTTCTAGCAAGTTCAGTGGTGTGGTGGGAACAGGAGCAATGATTTGAAGAGTTAATGGGCAGTGTGGAAGTGGAGCTAGGAACTGAAGATAACCCTTTCAAAAGCTGAAGAGGAAGGGAAGTTGCTTAAAGAGTGCCTTGCTTCCCCCCCTTTCAAAATTGTATTGTGCTTTAGATGAAAGTTTACAGCTCAAGTTAATTTCTCATTCAAAAATTTATACATATGTTGTTTTGTGACACTGGTTGCAATCCCCGCAATATGACAGCAAGCTCCCCCTTTCCACCCTGGGTTCACTGTGTCCAATAGTCCAGTTCCTGTCCCTTTCTGCCTTCTCATCTTGCTTTTGGACAGGAGTTGCCCGTTTGATCCCCTATATTTGACTGAACTAAGAAGCACGTTCCTCACATGTGTTATTTTTTGTTCTATAGGCATGTCTAATCTTTGTCTGAAAAGTGGACTTCAGGAATGGTTTCAGTTCTCAGTTAGCAGAGTGTCCAGGGGCCATAGTCTTGGGGGTTCCTCCAGTCTCTGTCAGACCAGTAAGTCTGGTCTTTTTTTGTGAATTTGAATTCTTTTCTACATTTTTCTCCCGTTCTGTCCAGGACTCTCTGTTGTGATCCCTGTCAGAGCAGTCATTGGTGGTAGCCAGGCACGACCTAGTTCTAGTCTCAGGCTGGTGGAGTCTCTGGTTCCTTTTTGATAATGGTTCCTTCACTGTCTTTCCATCTCTCTTTGCTCACAGCCTTCCTCATTATTCCCCTGGTTTAAGTCCCTGATGCTCTCCTTTTCCTAGATTTGTCTTCGCTTTCCCCTTATTTCTCTCTGCATCTTCTTGCCTTCCACAATCATGGCATCATAGACTCTCACAGTTAGACAGACTGGACCTAGTTCAGCCTCTGGTGCAATACATGAGATTCCCTCTACTATATTGCTAACCAGGTTGAAAATGAATGTTACATCATTAAGGGAGTAAGCTCACTAATTCCTGAAGCTGACTGATGCATCATTATTAGATAACTCGAGTGATTAGAAAACTTGTTCACTTTCTCAGCTAAAACATGCCTTCCTTCAATACCCTCCCAGCTCTAGCTCTACCCTCCTGTACCACACCAAAATAATGTTCTCTTCAGTACCCCACACTTGATATTCATGCTCTATTTTCTCACTTTCTTCCCTGCATTCCCCATCCTCATATCTCGCGTTCCATTCTCAGTGATGGCCCTGAACCACATAAAACATTATTTTCATGCCCAATAGCCTCAGATTCATCAGGCAGTTGAATAAATAGCTGTTGAGTTTGTTGTTAGGTGCCATTGAGTGGGTTCTGACTCATAGTGACACTATGTACAACAGAACAAAACACTGCCTGGTCATGTGTCATCCTCACAATCACTGTTATACTTGAGCCCATTGTTGCAGCCACTCTGTCAATCCATCTTGTCCAGAGTCATCTTCTTTTTTTGCTGACCCTCTACTTTACCAAGCATGATGTCCTTCTCCAGGGACTCATCTCTCCTGATAACATGTCCAAAGTATGTGAGATGTAGTCTCAACATCCTTGCTTCTAAGGGGCATTCTGGTTGTACTTCTTCCAAGACAGATTTGTTCATTTTTTGCAGTCCATGGTATACTCAATATTCTTCACCAACACCACAATTCAAAGGCATCAATTCTTCTTCAATCTCCTTTATTCATCGTCCATCTTTCACATGCATATGAGGCGATTGAAAACACCATGGCTTTGGTCAGGCACACCTTAGTCTTCAGGGTGATATCGTTGTTTTTCAATGCTTTAAAGGGGTCTTTTGCAGCAGATTTGCCCAGTGCAACACATTTTTTTGTTTCTTGACTGTTGCTTCCATGGACACTGACTGTGATCCAAGTAAAATGAAATCTTTGACAACTTCAGTCTTTTCTCCGTTTATCATGATGTTGCTTGTTGGTCCAGTTGTGAGGATTTTTGTTTTCTTTGTGTTGAGATGTAATCCATACTGAAGGCAGTGGCCTTTGATATTCAACAGTAAGTGTTTCAAGTCCTATTCATTTTCAGCAAGCAAGATTGTATCATCTGCATAACATTGAGTCTTCCTCCAATCCTGATGCCCTGTTCTTCTTCATATAGTCCAGTTTCTCAGATTACTTGCTCAATATACATATAGAATAAATATGGTGAAAGGATACAACCCTGATGCACACCTTTCCTAACTTTAAACCACACAGTATCCCCTTGATCTGTTCAAACAACTGCCTCTTGGCCTATGTACAGGTTCCTCATGAGCACAATTAAGTGCTCCAGAATTCCCACTCTTTGCGATGTTATCCATAATTTGTTGTAATCCACACAGTTAAATGTCTTTGCATAGTCAATAAAACACAGGTAAACATCCTTCTGGTATTCTCTGCTTTCAGCCAGGATCCATCTGCCATCAGCAATGATATCCCTGGTTCCATGTCCTTTTCTGAATTTGGCTGGAATTTCTGGCAGCTTCTTATTGATATACTACTGCAGCCACTTTTGAATGATCTTCAGCAAAATTTTACTTGTGTGTGATATTAATGACATCGTTTGATAACTTAAGCATTCAGCTGGATCACCTTTCTTGAGAATGGGCATAAATATGGATCTCTTCCAGTCAGTTGGCCAGGTAGCTGTCTTTCAAATTTCTTGGCATAGACAAGTGAGTACTTCCAGTGCTGCATCCATTTGTTGAAACATCTCAGTTGGTATTCCGACAATTCCTGAAGCCTTGTTTTTCAAATAATGCCGTCAGTGCAGCTTGGATTTCTTCCTTTAGTACCATCAGTTCTTGATCATATGCTACCTCCTAAAATGGTTGAATATCAACCAATTATTTTTAGTATAGTGACTGTGCATATTCCTTCCATCTTCTTTTGATGCTTCCTGTTTCGTTCAATATTTTCCCCACAGAATCCTTCAATATTGCAACTCAAGGCTTGAATTTTTTCCTTCACTTCTTTCAGGTCGAGAAATGCCGAGTGTGTTCTTCCCTTTTGATTTTCTATCTCCAGCTCTTCGCACATGCCATTGTAATAATATTTTACTTTGTTTTTTCGAGCCGCCCTTTGAAATCTTCTCTTCAGCTCTTTAACTTTGTCATTTCTTCCTTTTGCTTTAGCTACTCCACGTTCGAGAGCAAGTTTCAGAGTCTCTTCTGACATCCACTTTGGTCTTTTCTTTCTTTCCTTTTCAATGACTTTTTGCTTTCTTCATGTATGATGTCCTTGATGTCATTCCACAATCCATCTGGTCTTCAGTCATTAGTGTTCAATGAGTCAAATCTATTCTTGAGGTGGCCTCTAAATTCAGGTGGGATAAACTCAAGGTTGTACTTTGGCTTTTGTGGACTTGTTCTAATTTTCTTCAATTTCAACTTCAACTTTCATACAAACAATTGATGGTCTGTTCCACAGTTGGCCCCCGGCCCAGTTCTGACTGATGATATTGAGCTTTTCCATTGTCTCTTTGCACAGATGTAGTCAATTTGATTCCTGTTTATTCCATCTGGTGAGGTCCACCTGTATTAGTCACCATTTGTGTTGTCGAAAAAAGGTATTTGCAATGAAGAAGTCCTTGGTCTTGCAAAATTCAATCATGTGATCTCCGGCATCATTTCTATCACCAAGGCCATATTTTCCAACTACCAATCCTTCTTTTTTGTTTCCAACTTTTGCATTCCAATCACCAGTAATTATCAAGGCACCTTGATTGCATGTTTGATCCATTTCATACTGCAGAAGTTGGTAAAAATCTTCGATATCTTCATATTTGGCCTTAGTCGTTGGTGAGTAAGTTTGAACGATAGTCATATTAACTGGCCTTCCTTACAGGCGTATGGATATTATCCTATCACTGACAGTGTTGTACTTCATGTGTCGATTGAATAAATCAGCCTTACTTTAAAAATATATACATATATAAATACAGATGCATGTTGTTGTTAACCCAGTACCCAGTGCCGTCGAGTCGATTCCGACTCATAGCGACCCTATAGGGCAGAGTAGAACTGCCCCACAGAGTTTCCAAGGAGCGCCTGGCAGATTTGAACTGCCAACATTTTGGTTCGTTAGGTGCCATAAAATCAGTTCCAACTCATAGCGACCCTATGTACAACAGAACAAAACATTGTCTGGTCCTGTGCCATCCTCAAAATTGTTTCTATGTTTGAGTCCATTGTTGCAGCCACTATGTCAATCCATCTTATTGAGTATCTTCCTCTTTTTCCCTGATCCTCTACTTTACCAAGCATGGTGCCCATCTCCAGGGACTGGTCCCTCCTGATGACGTGTCCAAAGCACATGAAATGAAATCTCATCATCCTTGCTTCTAAGGAGCATTCTGGCTATACTTCTTCCAGGACAGATTTGTTCATTCTTCTGGCAGTCTATGGTATATTCAATATTCTTTGCCAACACCATAATTCAAAGGCAGCAATTCTTCTGTCTTCCTTATTTTTTGTCCAGCTTTCACATGTATATGAGGCAATTGAAAATGCCATGGCTTGGGTCAGGTGCTCCTTAGTCCTCAAAGTGATACCTTTGCTTTTTAACCCTTGAAAGAGGTCTTTCACAGCAGATTTGCCCAATACAATATGTTATTTGATACCCTGACTGCCGCTTCCATGGGCATTGATTGTGGATCCAAGTAAAATTTCCATGTTCAGGAAGTCTAATTTTCCAGAAGACCATTTCTGGTCATGCCAATAACTTAGGTTAATGTGTATTTTAAACTATTTTTCTTGTATCAAATCTTATATAAGTAAGCATTAGGCTTTTTCTTTTTTCTTTTTTTTTTAAGTTCACAAAAAAAGAGCTGGTTTGAGTATTTTAAAATCATTTTTTCTTCACAACAAAACCATTAAATTTTTAAAGTTACTTTTTACTAATTAGGTTCCCTGATTGATATGTGGGAGTTGGGTCAGTTATCCTTAGTAGGAAAAAGCTTCTCAAACCTAATTTTAGATAACTTCCAAGATGACAGATACATGTGGCTCAATTAAGGAAGTAAAGGAGCCTAGAGGATGTCACTTAACACTGCACTTCCTTAAACTCTTCTCTGTATTCCTGTCAAATGCGGAATCCTTAGCTTGAATGGGCTATTCTAATGCTCTAATAATGGCTTATTGATATGAATCCAGAGATGGTGGGAAATAGGTTCCAACACTTAAGGAAACTTTTTAAAACTCTTCTGCAACTTAATCTTGTTCTTAGCATTAAAAGATAAAAGAAGGTGCTTGTAAATGCAACTCTTGAATTCCTAGACACCCTTACTTAAATCTTGAAAAGAGGCAAGGAGGTTGAGTGGAGAGAAATCTTGGTTGTATTTCTTTTTCCAAAAATAATAATCACTTAAGTGCTTATATCTTTATAATTTTCACAGAATTTTCCCACCTATTAATTTGGTTGGATCCTTACAGCTCTGTGAGATAGAAAAGGCAGGTGGTTTTCCTCAGTGTATAGATAATAAAACTTTAGCTCACTTGGGTCATACAGCAAGTAAATGATCAAGCCAACACTAAAACTCTCTTACTTCAGTACTCTGTCCAACAATTTACACTGATTCTTTAAGTTATAATTCAGCCATATGACAGCAGAGCTGTGTAGGGCAAGAAGTGCATGCGATTGCATAGAAAGTGAGACCCAAAGGTGGCGCAGAGCTCCCCTTAGCACATTTCCGACTCCTCTTCATGGTCAAATCCCTTCTCAAGTTCCTTGAGTTCTATGACTAAATTCTTAATTTCTATTTTATCTCTTACCTTCTAGTGCCTAAGAAAATGTTCTCCAAAAGCAGCAGGTATTCAAGACCTAAAGTCTGACTGGAAGCAAAGTAAAATTTGATTTTTCTTACCTAGGGAAAGAAGAGGGAAATGTTCTTTATGGGGTTTAAGTTACCCGCCTTTGCAACTGATGGCTTCTAGCATCATTATGGCCCAAGTAAAGGCCCTGACAAGCAGAGAAATTCCTTTGAAGGGCTGTGCTTTGCCAGTAAAATCCTCTTTACAGATATAGAATCCAGTGTAGCTACCTAAACAAATCTCTGTACAAAAATACCCATTTTAACACAAATAATCTAGTAGGGTGTGCTCCTGCCCTTCCAGGTGTGACTGCTATGAGTGAGAGGGTACAGAGATTAAAAGAAAGTCTCACTGACACTGAAGTTTTCCCTAACCACAACTATGAGAAGACCCAAAGGAATGCAGCTAAAATGGTACAAATCATGTTTTCTCTCATCTGGTGAAATTCTCCCTTATCATTCAGCCCAGAACTTTCTCTGATGCTTTCTTAATATTGCATCACATTTGTCATACCATCCTTCTTTTTCTGTACAGAGAAAATATCATTTCCCCAAGTGAGGAAAATGATGCAAATGTGATGAAATTTATTCTGGTGGGACTCTCCAGACAGCCTGCATTTCAACTCCTCTTCTTTTGGCCAATGTTGTTCGTCTATTCTGTAACCTTGGTGGGTTATCTTCTCATCATTGTTATTATGCATATTGATTCCTAATTTCATACACCCATGTTCTTTCTCTGCCAATTATCATTCCTGGATATCTGCTACTCTACAAGCTCCATGCCCATGATTCTGGTGAATTGCTGGAAGGACTTTCCCACTGTATCTTACAGTGGCAGCTTGGTCCAAATGACTCTCTCTCTTTACTTGGGAGTGATGGAGTGTTTCCTTCTTGCTGTCATGGTCTATAACAGATTTGTTGCCATCTCAAAACCCCTGCACTAACCACTCTTTATGAATATCAACGCTTGCATTTTGATGGTGACAAGTGCTTTCTTAATGGCTGTGATTCCTGTCCTGGTCACAGCAATCCGATTTCGTGATAATAATGTAGTCAACCATTTTACATGTGACCTCCAAGAAATCTTCAAACTCGCTTGCTCTCATGTACTAACCAAGGAGATCCTGATGTTTGCAAGTGGTGTATTAGTCCTGTTCCTGCCTTTTGAATCAATTCTGTTCTCCTAATTCCATATTGTTGTAGCTGTCCTGAAGATTCTGTAGAGGCCAGGCCCAAGGCATTCTCTACCTGTGGCTCCCATTTTACAGTGATCATCATATACTATGGGACAGCAAGCTTCAGGTACATGAACCTACATTCTCAATCTTCCCAAGATGAAGATAAGATCATTTCAGTGTTGTATGTGGCAGTGGCCCCCATGCTGAGCCCCCTCATTTACACTCTGAGGAACAAGGATGTGAAAAAGCCATAATGAAGGTTGTCAAAGGAAAGATATCTGTCTGATGGCCCTAAGTTTCATGCCTAGCAACCTTTTCAATGAGTCATTGGTCCTTTGTTCTTTCACAATTATTCACAAATCAGAATTGAATAAAAGATAAATCTATCTCAGACCCCATAAAATAGGGGTCAGTTTTTGTCGAAAGGCTTTCTTACAAGACAGTTTATGAAAATTCCAGGCATAGATCTTAAAGATCATTCTCCAGTGCATGAATTTATTTCTCACTTATTTTAATCATAACTGAGTAGAAGCAGGAGCTAGATCTTGGGGTACAGTTTACAGAGACTAAAAAACTTTCATACATACACATATCCTAAACCCCTAAGCCTTTATTCAGCACCCTCTGAGATATTCACACTCTGCATGGTCCTAAGAAAGAAACAGAGGTGTGTGTTGGGATGAGATGGAGGGTGGGAGGGAGCAGGAGGAGAATTGGTCTCTAACATACAGACTAAGCACTATACCTCAACAGGTCAGGCCATTGCTTAAAAACTACCTCTTCCTTGAGGAGGGATAGCCACAAACACTTGTGCTGCCAACCTACTTATAGCAACAAATTTCACACGCTAGCTCTGAGGCAGCTAAATAGCCATGGCGTTCACCTGATATAAGAAAAAGATATGGCAGGAATGCCCACTCTCCACATCCTACCCATTGTACCATTTATTCTTGATTTGTTTGCTACAAGCTTATAATTTCACATTCCATGGTCAGATCAGAATGACTGTTGGATCATTCATTGCTTTGTTTTGCCACCGGCAGCACCTCCCTGCATAGACATACAGAAGGGGAGAATTATTGATATATAAAAGAATAGAGTCCAGGAAGTAAAAGAAAGGCTATACTTATCTTCCAGGAACTCATACTGTGAAAAGTACCAGATGACTGCTGAAAAACTAAGACTAGAGAAATAACAAATTTAACAAGACTCAGATGCAAGTATCATTCCTAATCTAGGCAACCACTATGGTGCTGCCAAATTGGTTTTGTCCAATTCCCTTCCTTCATAAGTAGTTGACCTGACTCACCGAAGTGCTGGCTAAAGGAATGTGTATGGGTGAAACTAGGTTCTGAGGATGTAGAGCTACGTTACACAGAATATATTTATGTATTGAAAGTGACAGGGACACCAAGCTGGTGAGTCAAACTAATGTCCATAGGGAAAAGTGGAATATCAGACATGTGGGGTAACACAGATACCCACAAACAGCAAATCCAGAGGGCTAGAGGTAGGGTTAAAGTCAAGATCCCAAGGCAAAGGTGGGCAGGGCACAGGAGTAGAGCCTGAGAAGTTAAGAAGATGGAAGAGAGTGGACTTAAACGGGCAAGTTAGTGCCGAAGCATGGTTTTCGAACTTAATGAATTGCCTGCAAAATCTTGATAAAATACAAATTCTAATTCAGTAGATCTGGAGTAGTGTCTGAAACTCTAGATTTCTAACAAGCTCCCGGGTGATTCCAAAGTGGCTAATATTTGGACCACATTTTTGAGAAGCAAGAGTGTGGGTAATCCCACCTAAAACAACACAGCTATTTAATGTGGGCAATCAAGATTGTATTCAACTAACACTTTAATCGGGTAGGGAAGAGAGAGAAGTTTACATACAGAAAATCACACATTCAGGCATTTAATTTCTAATTCTAAGCTACAACACCATAATTAAAGTTTTCCACAGAGAACATATTTTTGCCTTGGACATTATTTAGGGTGCTATAAGCTTTTTTTTTTTTTTTTTTTTTATAAGCTTACATGACAATGACTCAGTGATACTTTTCTTAATCCTTAATGATGTTGTTTACAAAATGACATCTAGACTTGGACTTCCCCAGAGGATAACGAGACATATGCTGCATAGGCAAGGGTGTGTAAGCCATATTTTTGGCATTAGATTGGAAAGGACAATGCGTTAGTCCAGTAACCTAACATCATAAGCATGAAATTTCTCCACTCTTGAAGCCAAAATTATTGCTATTGTATCATCTGCAAATTTAAGGCAAATTGCATAAGGAGTTCTAGTCTCCTCAGCACAAAAACTTTTGCAGTAATAAGAATTAGTATTTGCATAACAGAAAAATTTACAAATTGTTTTCACATATATTATCTCATTTTATACTATAAAAAAATGAGGTAGGTTGTTGTTGTTAGGTGCTGTTGAGTCAGTTCTGACTCATAGCGACCCTACGTACCACAGAATGAACCACTGCCAGGTCCTGCACCATGCTCACAATCATTGTTATGCTTAAGCCCATTGTTGCAGCCACTCTGTCAACCCATCTCATTAAGGGCCGTCCGCTGACCCCGTGCTTTACCAAGCATGATGTCCTTCTCCAGGGACTGGTCCCTTCTGACGGCATGTCTAAAGTATGTAAGACACAGTTTCACCATCCTTGCTTCTAAGGAGCATTCTGGTTGTACTTCTTCCAAGACATTTGTTTGTTCTTTTGGCAGTCCATGGTATATTCAATATTCTTCACCAATATCACAATTCAAAGGCATCAATTCTTCCTCAGTCTTCCTTATTCATTGTGCAGCTTCTGCATACATATGATGAGATTGAAAATACCATAGCTTGGGTCAGGTGCACCTCAGTCTTCAAGAGTCAAGAGTCTTCACTTTAAAGAGGTCCTTTGCAGCAGTTTTCCCAATGTAATGTGTCTTTTGATTTCTTGACTGCTGCTTCCATGGGTGTTGATTGTGGACCCAAGTAAAATTAATCCTTGAAAACTTCAATCTTTTCTCCATTTATCATGATGTTGCTTATTGGTCCAGCTGTGAGGAGTTTCGTTTTCTTTATGTTGAGGTGTAATCCATATAGGGTCTCTATGAGTTGGAATTGACTGGACGGCAAAGTTTATGAGGTAGGTAGGGCAATATTAACCCTAGTTTCAGAATGGAAAAGACTCAGAGAAGTCGAATGACTCACTAAGGGCACAACTTACTGTCAGGTGTCCTGACTAAAAACTCAGTGTGGTTTCCATCCTACATCTAAGATTGTGTCTTAAAGTAAATGGTTGTAAAGTAAGTTCCTGATTGCCATTCATTTTGGTGTCATGTTGAAGTATCTTCATCAAACAGGTGAAGAAATTCATAGGGGTCAAAGAGTGAAATCCTAAACCAAAAAACTTGGAATCTGTATGAGGAGTAAGTTACTTGTTTCACCCCACCTATGAGGGGATCATCAAGTGTAGGAGTACTGCCTTTCTTGTCAATTTCTGTGTCATTCCTAGTCTTTGCAACACTTCTCTCCATACACCAGGGATTACTTGACCCACCTGTCTATGTACTAAGCCCCACCCCAATTTCAGTTGTGAACTTAGGTAAGGAATACATAGGAAACTCTAAGTGCTTTTGTGATTCAGTACTAGTGCATTCTACTTCTATTCCATATTTGACCCTGTGTCCCAGTTGATCTCTATTACCTTCTTTCCAACTAGTTCTACAGGCTCTGGTCAACTGCCCAGTAGCCCAGGCCCTCTAGGATTCATGAGCAGCTTGCTCTTGCTGGCAGCATGGCCCTATCTGACCTGGAGCCCAACTTTTTGCTGTCAAAACTCCCTACTGATGACAGCCTACCTATGTTGCTGAGTATTGCGCCAGCATTTCTGATCATCATGCCCCATGTACATGTCTGGATAAGCTTTTATCATTATTAGACCCCTGATTCTGACTGCTGATCTATATTCTTTATCTATTTATTTGTTTGTTTATTTATTTATTGCCGTGCTTGCCTAAATCATATTTATTTATTTATTTGTTACCATGCTTGCCTAAATCATGCCTTGCCTACCAGGGCTTATCCCATATCATGGCCTGGATTTGAGATGGAGAAATTACGTGCTATTGTTTTGTTGGAAGTACCATTCCAAAGAATAAGAATGAGGGACAAGGGTAATGAATCAGGAAGGTAAAGAAAGCCAATTCAAGAATGTGTTATTGAGCTAACTGTAGAGAAGAGAGCCTGAGTGTTTAATCCCATCGAGCTTTTTCAAGAAGTAGTATAAACTCAGTACCAATTCATGGGTGAAAACAAGGGGGAAGAATTTAGTCACCATCTTCTATCTCCCTTTGGTCAAAGATGCACCCATTTATGCACAATGATACCCCCTTTATGCTTCCAGGTGTGCATATGTGAGGATTAGGTGTAGTCTCACCATATTGTTCACAGGGAAATCCCAGTCTAGGAGTTGAGAAACATACAATGAGGGCATGAGGTGAGGTACCGTCAGGCTGCACCTGCATAAAGTGTGTTGGAGTCCACACAGCTGATTGTCATAGCAACAACTGGGATAATGTAAAAGTGAAGCCAAGATGTACAAAAGAGATGTCTAATATATACCAACACCTGAAGATGGTCTTTACTTCCGGTGCTAGATCCACCCAAGTGCCTGAGTAGTATCCTAAGTCTTGTCCTTTCTATTTGCTACATCTGGCCATCTTTAATGAGTCTATATCAAACTCCCGTATGTCCTGTTGGTGGCTGTTTAAAAACGACAATGTTTAAAAATGACAGCTAGAAGAAACATTCCAACAAGGTGGAAGAGAGTATGAAAAAGAGACACGTTGGAAACAGAAACTCAGGCCCCACTTGGTGAGGCAGATCACCTATTTGGATGGATTCTTTTTGTGCCTGACAGCCAAAATCGAATTGCCCGTTTCACAAGCCTGAATGACTTCAAGAATGTGGAGAACTGTAGGAGGTGGTTCCCAAAGATCTGGTTCTAGTTCCTGGTAAAGTTTTTACTGGCCCATGTTGAAACGAAAGAAAATGAAGGTAAAGTAATAAGCTGTTCATAAGTGAGTTTAATTACATTTTAAAAAGTGTACTAGGGTAATTCATTGATTACCAATATCACTGTTGGTAACAGCAAAATATTGAAATAACCTAAATGTCCATTAATAAGAGAGGGTTTAAAAAATCATGATACATCCATCTAATAGAATACAATGAGACAAAAAAATAGGAAGCACTTTATGTACTGACATGTAGTGACTTTCAAGATACCCTTTTTAGTGAAAACAGTGTGTATAAAATGTTACACACACCCACACACCCGTATATTTGTTTGTTTATACATAGAATATCTCTGGAAGGATGCCCAAAGAACAGATAACTGTGGTTGTCTCCAGGAAGGGGAACTGGGTAATGAAGGGCCAAGGGTAAGAGGGAGTCTTTTTATTGTCTATTCTTGTGTACATTTTCAATTTTGAACAAGGACTGTTCTTCCCTCTGAATTTGTTTCCTGATTTTTGGCCTTAAAACAGCCTTTTAATTTAACCCTCTTAAAATTAAATAATAAGGTTAATAAATTGTGGGTAGTTGGTTGTTTTGTTTTTAATATATTCTTAGTTTTTTTTTTTTAGTTAGCCAAATAAAATGTTTGAAATACTATGCCAAGATCACTTAAAAAAATAATTGGTACTTGTATATGAAATCCAAAATTTGAGTCTAATGTCCCTCTCTGGGATTCAACAACCAGTCCATCATGTTGCTATTCGGGCTCTGACATTGTGTCCTAGTTCTGGTCCTATGTCTCTGTCTTGGTCACCTGCCTAGTAGCCTACTCCTTCTAGCATTCAGATCTCTCCATACTTTTGTCAGTCAGTGTCCTTCGCCATCACCTCCACGCATGGATTAGAGACTTATCTCTGAAATGGAAAACTTACTGAGGCCCTTCTACCTGCTGATGGGCCTTCCTGGTATACACAACATGATTGGTCTACTTTCTATATATTACTTATTTCTGCATTTTTCTTTACCCTTCTCTAAGTGCCTGTGAGGTTATCCCTGGTAACTCATGTTGAACCTCTTTAATGCTAAGTGTTTGCCTGGATAACAATTCTTAATATATCATGTTCTGTTTGCTAGACTGGACTTTTCCCTACACATCTACTAGGTGGTTCTTCCTTTTTGACTATCCTGTACACCAAACGAGTCAGCATTGAAATTATATCCTGTAGCAGGGATTGCTAGTTATCTACCCCATTATCCATTCTCTCAATCTTCTTTGGTAATAGAGCACCAAATTATATTCAGGTGGTGACATTGTCTATCTAAAAGAGTATATTTCTCAGTGTCTCTTGAAGCTAGGTGTGTTCACATGCCTACGTTCTCATCAATGAGATATAAGTGTAAATGCTGTGGGAAATTTCTGGGAAGTTATTGAAAAGGAGCAAATGAGCTCCCCTTCTTGTCCCCTTCCTCCATCTTAATGCTTAGAATGCAGGTGTGATGCTTGGAGCTCTACCTGTCATCTTGGTCTGTAAGAATGGGAGAAGAGCAGTTGGCTGGAAGGAATGTGAATCTATGAATATCATAGAACTACCATAGCCATTCTGCGCTTGTTATCTTCAGATGGCATGGGTGAAATATGGCTTCTCCAAGACATCCTGAGAAGATGTTGGTCTGAGTAAGTTCAAATGCATGAACACTGTCACAAATCAGCTTTCCGAGTAATGACTGCCAAAGCTCTATCTACAGCTCATACATCTCTTATGAGCTTTAGCCACATGTATTCAACTAAAATGGACACCTCGAAGTTCAACAGACATCCCATCTCAAGCCATTCCAAAACAAAAATCTTCACCTCCACCCCTAATATCTCTCTGTTCTTCGTCCTGTTTTCCTGATCTCATTAAATGGTGACACCATTCACTTGGGAGACATACTTTAATCCTCCTCCTCCCTTATTGTGAACTCCAATCATCCTCCAACCTTTTCTCATTCTACATCTGTGACAAATCTAAAATCCACCCCTAGCCTCTCACCCTCTAAGACTTTCAAACTCTGACCCTCAACATTTCTTGCTTCGACCATTGCAGTGGCTAAGACTGGTCTCATTAGCAACCCACTCCAATCCAAGCTCCACTCTATGGTGTCAATCATCTTTCTGAGATGTATGTCAGAGCATGTCAGCCCCTGGTTTAAATATCAACAATAATGTCCAGTAATGTGGAGATAAAAATCTCGATTCTTCAGTGTGACCTTTAAGGTCTTCTATGACCTGGATCCAGCCCAAGTGAGTGTCCTGACTCTTGCTGATCCAACCACACAACCTTATTACTATTCCCACCAATCCCTCACTCATTTTCAACTCTGTGAACAGGGTTGTGCTATGTCTGCAGAATGCATGCCATTCTCTACTCATGAACTTCTATCCATCCCTGCAAACCCAGCAAGAATATCTCCTCCTATAAAAGTCCTTTTCAACCACACTCTGGACCTGGTGAGTCAAGTCCCTCCTTTACTGATGCACCCACACACAATTTTATATGTATCTCCTCTGTATACCCCTTACACTTTGTACATGACTTTGCAATGCAGCACATACTATGTGACTAAAGGCCTTGGAAAGCAAGGGAGAGTGGCACCAACCTGGGCCAATGCAAGGGTGTACACATGCTGAACTTCCACAGATGCTCACCCGGCTACAAGGTCTTCAGAGGTCCATGCAGCTTTCAGCAATAAGAAGTCCACCTCTACTCTCCTACTCCTCTCATCCAGCTAATTTCAGGGCCACTTTATTCTTCAAAAATTCCAACAGCCCTTCTGCCTCCTCCCCAGGCCTAGGATCACCACAAGCTTTCAGCCTGGACTTGCTGAGGGGCTCAGACCCTTCTGCCCGGCAGCCCCATTAACCAGTGGATTTGCCTCCTGAAGGATGAGACAAAATCTATGCAACTGGGCTTCTCAGCATAGCTGACCCCTTCCCAACCATTAAGGACATACTGTTCATGTTTCCTTGGTCCGAGTGGCCTCATGTGGCTGAAATGTATTCATTGTCAATAAATTCACAATCTCAGAGGAAATATTGGCCACAACTTCTTGTCTTCATCTTTGTTCCTTTTAGAAAATATACAATCTCTGTCCAGTAGAGCTTCTCTCCAAGCCTCGAGTTGAGGGGATAAATGCAGAGAAGTTGTCCTGTTTTCTGCACAGTTAAGAAAGGGGGAATTCAATGTTTGTTTACAATGATGGCGAAGTTAAAATAGCTCACGCTACATTGCCAAATGAAGGATAACAGAGACATAAACATTGTCCTTAAAAAGATTCTTTTAGAAGAAAAGTATGAATTGAATCATTGACTCAAGTACTGTTTGAACAGATGGTGTGATTAACAGCTAACATGCAAGCCATCTTGGGAGCTTACGGAAAAGTAAACAAGTGAAGCTAAAAAGAAATCACTTTATTCCCCAAAAGGTTCTTTCGTTCATTTTACTAGGAAATTGAAAAGTCTGTATTTTGAAGCCTGTGTTTCCTTGGGGACATTAGAAGTGAGCAGGGAAGAGAATGTCTTTAGAGCAAGACCACAACAGTTCAGGTTTGAGCTCCCCATTTGTCTCCTGAGGGGTGACATGGGGCCTGTGCCGCTGGATACCTCAGCAGAGCTGACCCTCTCCCAACCACTAAGGACACTCTGTTCATCTTTGCTTGGCCTGAGATGACGGGAAGGGAATTAATAATCATGAAACAATTATGTACTGGACTCTCTTCCAGGTACATTACGTGCACTATTCCCCCTAAGGCTAGCTCATGATGTCCCCGGGAGACATGTGTTACAAGGCCTATTGTCCCAATGGGGAAATTGAGATTAGAAAAGGTAGAAGTGGCCTGCCTGAGGCCACAGCACTCCCTCCTTTGTAGAGCTTCCATTGAAACTCTGTCCTGCTGATTTCTAGAGGTCTTAGGAGAAACAGTTGATTGCATAGGAAGGAGCACTGACTAGGATGTCTGCAGACACAGGTATGAATGTCTGCTATGCTAGCTAGTGCCTTAGGGACAGCAGTCACTGCCTTCTGTGCTGCAGTTTCTCAAACTTTAAAATGAGGGGCTCAGACTTCCACATAGTTGAGTTCAATGGTGGCAGTAAAGGGACATATGTCCCAAAATATCCTCCACAATGGATAAGGAAAAGCAGAACAAATAAAAAAGAAAAACTAAATTTTATGCACAACCATATCCTCAACACAAGTCAAAGTCTTAGAATGCTGAAGCTGAAGCTACAAAACCACTGTGAGTAAAACAAGGAAAATCACCAAATTCCGGTGTACATCATTGCAATGCTGCCTCACTCCTACCCTTGCACAAAGTATTGGGGCAAACAAAGACAGGTGAGAAAAACTAAGGGAAAGACAGAAAGGGGAAGCTAGTAACAGGGCCTACAGTTTATTTGGAACAACCATCAGAAAGAGAATAAGTCCACCCTCAATTTGAAAAGGCTGGGAAAGTGTCTGGGCAGATGAGAACTCAGATTACAGGGAGGAGATTTCAAAGTACAAGTAACATAAAGGGCCAGGGGTATTTAAAAGGACAGGCTCAATGTAAAGGGATAAGTATGATTTAAAGAGGTTACTGAGGAAGGAAAAAATGGTAAAAAGAAAGGGAGAAGCACCCACTGGTAAATGTTTTTGTTGTTGCTGTTTCTAGTTGCCATCAGGTCTGCTCCAACTCATGGCAACCCTGTGTATGTCAAAATGGAACTGTGCTCCATAGGGTTTTCATGGCTGACTTTTTGGAAGTAGATTGCCAGGGCTTTCTTTTGAGGTGCATCTGGGTGGACCTGAACCACCAACCTTTTGGTTAGCAGCTAAGCACATTAGCTAAAAAGAAAAGGAAGAAAAAGACGACAAATTTACAGTCTTTCAAGACAAAGCAAAAAAAAAAAATGGAGGACTTATAAACCTGCTTCACCACTAAAACAAAGAAAGAAAAAGACACTTCTAAAGACAGAGGAGGGTATCATTAAACTAGAAATATTGTAAAACTCCCCACTATGATAAAAAATGAATAAGAGAAAAATAAAATCCATACAGACTTATTGTAGAATATCAGGAAATAAAATTTCAAACATATCAATTGAGAAAAAAATCCCCACCAATAGCCATAAAAGACAAGAAGGTTTATACTCCAATCAGAATTAAATATACTCCTCCAGAATTTGAAAACATGAAGAAGAAAAAAAGAACTTACCTTGAATCAGCAATTCAAAAAGCAATATTAGAAATGGACAAAAAAAAGAAAAAAAAAAAGGAGAAATGTAGAGAAAGTTAATTTAACTTAGGAAAGAAATAGAAGAAACAGACAAAATTATCACAGAAATGGATAATAAATTACAAATCACCCGAGGATATCTCAAATCAAAATTTGCAAAGGGACATTGAAGAACAGGAAAACAACCAAGAGAATGAAAATGATATAAAGAAAAAGTAATTAAAAGGTCAGAAAGAAAGTGGTAGAAATGGAAGACAGGAAAAGAAGGAATAACACTTGTATTATTGGAGTTCCTGGAGAAGGGGGAAAAAATGAAACAGAGCTAATATTCAAACTGTAATTCAAAAAAAAATCAAATAAAAAAAGAGCTGAATCTACACACTGGAAGGACTCATAGGGTACCTGGACAAATTAACCCAGAACAATCAATTATGAGACATATCCAAGTAAAACCATTAGATTTCAAAAATAAAAATAGAACTCTCAAGTCATTCAAGGGAGAAAAAATCAAATAACTAACTTGGAAGGCAAAAGAATTAAAACGACATCAGCCTTTTCAAAATCAACATAAAAGCAAGAAAAAATGGAGTAGTGTTTCAATGAACACACATGAGGATTCTGGGAAGATGGTGCCATACACAACCATTGTTCTGACCCTCCCACACAAACAAGGAGAAATACAACAAGGAAACCACATTCAGTTTTGTAAGACTCTGAATCAGTGAGGAGAGGAAAGCAACAGGGAACTCCAGACAGGCAAGAATCAACCAATCAACAATGAGTTCCATACAGTGGGAAAATTGCTTCTCCTACTGTTCCTGCTCCTCTCAGCCACGCGGGCTGCCAGCTACTGTGAACTGGGGCAGTGGCCCCAGAAAAAAAGTCTGATTCCCTAACCACTGCAACCCCTGCCTGTGCAAAGAGAAAGATCCCAAGCTTCTGCCCTAAAATCAACAAGGCAGACCACCCTGGGGGTCCCTTTGAAGTGTGCCAGCACCTCCCCCACCCAGGCACTGTTGGTTGCAAGCCTACCGCAAATTGCTACAGAAGGCCTGTGCAGTGGAGTCTGCTGTCATAACCAACACTTTACCTGCCTCCCTGTGCACCCCATAGCTCAGGCTTCTGAAACCAACAGGACAGACCTCCCAGGGAGTCAGCTCTGGTCTCTCTACTCCCCCTATCAGTCAATGCTGAAGACTGCTGACTGAGGCTGCTGTGTGCTAGGAAGCAGGTATCTTTAGTGGAGGCTACACCCTCAGCCAACCCACTACAGGGAGAGCTCTGATAGCAACAAGGCAGACCTCCTTGGAGGTCTGCTTGGAATGTTAAAAGCACCTCCCCCATCTGGACACTGTCAACTGCAAGCCTGCTGTGAATTGCTTCAGAAGACCACTGCAGTGGATTGTGCTCCCATAGTCATCCCTCTACCTGCCTCCCTGTGCATCCCATAGCTCAGGCCTCTGAAGCAAACAGGATAGACCTGCCTGGAGATCAGTTTGAGTCTGTCTGCTTCCCTTTACAGTTGGTGCCAAGGACTCCTGACTGAGGCTGCTGTGTGCTAGGAAGCAGGCATTTTGAGTGGAGGCTGCACCACAGCCAACATGCTATGGGGCAGAATCTGATAGTAACAAGGCAGACCTCTCTGGATGTCCATTCAGAGTGTGACTATCCCTACCTCAACCAGTAACAGTAGGCTGCTGGAATGGTAGGAACTCCTACAGAGGATCCCTACAGTGGGCAGAGAAGGTGGGTCACCTAAGTGGAGATTGCTCTCCCAGTCACCGCAAGGCCACTGGCACTCTGAAATCAAAAACAGATCTATTGGAAGTCCTTCTGGGGAGTGTCAGCCCCTCCTCCACCTGAAATGGAAGAAAAGTCTGCCTGTGCTTCCCCTGAATGCCAACTCAGTTATAAGCAGCTCCCACAGAGCAGGGAAGAAAGCCTCTGGCAAAACTGGAGGGCAACACCCAGCCCTGAAGGGAGCTCCTTGGATGTGGGTTTTCTGACTAAAAATGTGGCTGCAGAAACAGAGAAGGGAATAATAACCAGAGAGGGGGAATTGCACCCCCTAGTGGACAGATCGGTTAGTACATGATATCTCACCTGAGTGGTAGTGCCCGCTTGTGGACAGACGGACCACAATGTGTTCTCTGGTGTGTTTGGGAAAGACTGAAAGTTGAAAACTGAGATCTGGAACTTGCAAACCCTAATTAAACCAGGGAGGGAGAAGGAGCTATCATAGAAAGGGAGAAGAAACAGTAAGCAAAGGCTGAAGACTCTGCCTGCCTAAGAGCTTCTCGCAGAAAGTACCGCAGAGAAAAACACCAAATACTTGGGAAAACTGAGAAAGTTAACACCCTCAAAAACAGCAGTGCCCCAATGAAAAAATCATAAGACATACAAAGAGCAGAGAAACAATGGCCCATCTGAATAAACATGATAAGGGGAGTGAAAGCACATCTGCGGATGACCAAATAATGAAAAAAAAAAATGGGAGAAAATAATACAACAACATTAAACGTAACTTAAAAACTAAGAGAAATCATACACAACAAGCTGAAAAAAATAAGGAAAACAATGCAAGAACAAAAGGAAGATCTAAAAAAAGAGATAAAGCAACTGAATGAAACAATAACTGAAATGAGAAACACAATAAACCAAACCAAACCAAACCCATTACCATCGAGTCAATTCCGACTCATAGCAACCCTATAGGACAGAGTAGGACTTCCCCATATGGTTTCCAAGGAGCGCTTGGTGGATTTGAACTGCCAACCTTTTCGTTAGCAGCTGTAGGTCTTAACCACTATGCCACCAGGGTTTCCTGAGAAACACAATAGAAGGGCTTAAAAACAGATTTAATCAGGCAAAAGAAAGAATCAGTGACTTAGAGGATAAAATAGTTAAAATTACAGATACTGAAGAGTAATAAGAATGACGGCTCAAGAAGGCTGGGCACAGTTTAATGGAATTATGGGACAAGAACTAGAAACCTAACATACGGATCATGGTAACTCCAACAGAAGATGAGGGAGAGGAAAGAACAGAAAGAATCTTTGAAGAAATAATGACAGATAATTTCCCTAATTTAATGAAGGACTTGAATCTACAAACCCAAGAAGCTCAAAGAAACCCAAAAGAGATAAACTGAAAGAGATCTATACCAAGACACATAGTTAGGCTCTCAAAAAGTAAAGATAAGAAGAGAATCCTGAAAGCAGTGACAGAAGCAGTCAGAACAAACGATCCCCAATAAGATTAAGTGCCAATTTCTCCTCAGAAACATTGGAGGTCAGAAGGCAAGGGAATAATTAAAATTCCGAAAGAAAAAAAAAAAAGGCAAGCCAACATGGCACTATAGATAGAAGCACCACACCATCCCTCTAGAGCAAAGACCCGAAAAACAGTAAAACAGACACAAAAGTGAATTCTGGAACCCTAAGTGTCAAATGAAGTGATAAAGGACTCAACCAGGCACTGAATGGAATAAGAAACTGACAGAGATCAGAGAACAAGGAAAGCTATGGAGTGGAGGTCACCTACCAGCTAATGTGGCACAGACTTGCCATCTTGTACCCCTCAGCAATCAAGAGCAGCGGATCAGGGAGTATGGGAAGGCAACTTCACAGAGCTCCCAGAAGGAGACAGAGCAACTGGTAACCATGAATACATGTTTTCACACACCCCTCCCTTCTTCCCTCTGCATGGTCTCTGCCGTCACTCAGCCTGAGAGAGGCCAGCTCCTCGTCACTTGAATTCACGCTGCCCCCACCAGCTGGCTCCTTCCCCAGTCCTAGCCACCATACCAGTGAGCTCCCTAAGGGTCATTTTTTTTTTTCTTGGTTTCTTCTCTCTCTCTGTCTTCCTTCCTTTCCTTCCTCTCAACCACCTGGCTGCATGTGCCCTTTCTGCTGCTTTTTTACTGGCTGTACCACACCTCTCAGCTGGGAAGCCACAGGAACACAGCTTCCCCAGTCCAAGCTGTCACACCAGTGGGCTCCCTCGGGCATTTTTTATTTCTTTTTTTTTTTTCTCAGTTTCTTGTCTCTCTCTACCTTCCTTTATTTCGTTTCTCCCAACCACCTAGCCCTCTCTGCCCTTCTTGATGGGCTATGTCACTCCGTCCAACTAGAAAGCCACCAGCACACACCTTCCCTGAGTCTGTGCCACAGAACTGGCAGGCACCCTCAGCACCTTTTTTTTTCTGGTTTCTGTTTCTCTCTCTTCTTTATCTCCTCTCCCACAATCACTTAGCTCCACACATCACATCCTACCTCTTCCTTTCTGCCTATATGCACTGTGTACTGACCACCACACCCCCAAGCAGCACAGGCACAGACTACTGGATGGACACTGCCTTGCACTGCCCCCTAGCCCTGCCCTGTCAACCCCGGTATGTGTTGCAACTGACCCATCCCCACCCCTCCCCCTCCGCTGGACCTGCCCTGCTGCACTATAGCTGAGCAACCAGCCCTGCCCACTTGGACAGGTGGTGAGAAGTATCATGCCCACAGATGAGCAAACAACAAAGAACTCCCAGTCTGTCTTCCCAGACTTAACCAAATAAAACAAAAAAGCAGGACAAAACAAACAAATCTACAATAAATGAAGAAAATAATTCCTGAATGTCCTGAAGACAGCAAACAATATGAAAACATAATTAAAAAAAAAAATAACAGGAAGCCTCCAGAAAGCATCTGAAATAAAACACCAGATGACCTCCTGGTAGAAGAAAAGTCACTAAAACTATGTGATAGGGAATTCAAAACTCTAATATTCAGGGTTCTCCAAAAGAGGAAGGAAAACTCAGAAAAAAAATAAGGAAAAATAGATAAAATCACGGAAAATACAGACAAAATCATGAAAAGACAGGCAAAACAATGGAAGAATTCAGGAAAATAATACAGAAGCAAAACATCAAAATAAACAAACTAGAAATCAACAAAAACAACAATTAGAAATCCAAAAGAAAAACAAAAAGATTTCAGAAGTGAACAGTGCCATAGAAAGTTTTAGGAAAAAATTTGAAACAATGGAAGACAGGATCAGGGAAATTGAAGACAAATTCTTGGTTACTATTTTGTTTGAGGAAGAATCAGAGAAAAGAATGAAGAAACTCTGAGAACGATGTGGGCTACAATCAAAAGCAAAAAATTTTGTGTGTGATCGGAGTTCCAGAACAGGGGGAGGAAACAGAAAACACAGAGAGGATCATTCAGGAATTGCTGACAGAAAACTTCCCTAATATCATGAAAGATGAAAAACTGGCCATCCAAGCTCAAAAAACACCATATAGGAGAGACCCCCAAAAGAAAATCACCAAGACATATCATAATCACACTCGCTAAAACCAAAGACAAAGAAAGACTCCTGAGAGCAGCTCGAGAAAAAGGACAAGTCATATACAGAGGGGAAACAATAAGACTAAACTCTGATTACTTGGCAGAAACCACGAAGGCAAGAAGGCAATGGATGGCATATGTAAAACCTTGAAAGAAAAAAAATTGCTAACCAAGAAAAATATATCCTGCAAAACTCTTGCTCAAATATGATGGTGAAATTAGGGCATATCTAGATAAACAGAAATTAAGGGAATATGTAAAAACCAAACTTACAAGAATTATTAAAGGGAGTCCTTTGGTTAAAGAACCAACAATATCAGACAACAGCCTGAATCTAGGACTCAAGACCACATCAGCCAGATACCAACCCAGGTAATGAACTCTCAAGGATAAAACAAAGCTAAAAGATTTACAGTAGGAAGCCAGAGAGGTCAATCTGTAAATGATGACAATGTCATAACAATAAAAGAGGGAATAAACGGTGTAGGTATAGAGCTTTCAAGTGGAAAGGAAGTCAAGGTGATATCAAGCAATAAAAGACTGATTCAAACTTGGGAAGATAGGGGCAAATTTTCAAGGTAACCACAAAGAAAGTTAACAAACCTACTCATCAAAATAAGGAAGAAAAAGTCTCAGTAAACACAAAAACAAAAGAAATGAAAAAAAAAACCCACAAGGAAAAGGAATTCTGCACAGGAGAGTAAGAAAGAAAATGTCAGCACCACACATACAAAAAAAATTTTTTTTAGGCACTGCAAAATGACTGCAATAAACTCACACCTATCGGTACTCACACTGAACATAAATGGCTTAAATGCACCCGTAAAGCAACAGCAAGTGGCAGAATGGATTAAAAAACAGAACCCATCATTATGCTGTCTACAAGAGACACAGCTTAGAAACAAAGACATACATATATTAACAATCAAAGGGTGCAAAAAATACATCAAGCAAACAGCAACCAAAAAAGAGCAACAGTTGCGATACTAATCTCAGATAAAATAGACTTTAAGACAAATTCCACCATAAAAGACAAAGAAGGACATTATATAATGATTAAAGGGACAATCCACTGTGAAGACATAATCATAATAAATATCTACACACCCAATGACAGGGCTCCAAAATACAAAAAACAAACTCTAACAACACAGAAAAGAGAAATTGACAGTTCCACAATAATAGTAGGAAACTTCAAAGTACCACTCTTGGGGAAGGACAGAACATCTAGAAAGAAACTCAACAAAAATACAGAAGATCTAAAGGCCACAATCAACCGACTTGACCTCATAGACACATATAGAACACTCCACCCAACAGCAGCAAAGCACACATTCTTTTCCAATGCACATGGAACATTTTCCAGAACAGACCATATCTTAGGCCACAAAACTTTTACAGAGTGAACTTTACTACAAGAAATTAAAAATCATCAACCAATATGTCAGGAGATCTCAGGAAGGAATGCAGACTGTGACAAATGACTCTAACTGGATTATAAATGTCTAGCATAGCTTCAATGAAAGAAATGGATTAAAATGGAGCTGACCTATGTGACTTTGGTAAACAGTGTTTTGACTGTATACTGTAAAGATAAGACAAGAAAAACTGTACATAAACTCTGTACTATGTTGGTAAATGTTTGTCACGGGGGCACAAATCACCAATTCTGAAACTATTTTACATGTATACTGGGGTTGAACAAATAAGGAAATAAATTTTAGAAAATAGGAGTCAAGTTTCTCCTTGTCAGAGTAGGAAGTTTCTAATAAGCAAGAAGGGAAGGCTAGAATGAACACTGGGGTGCTAGATTAGACACTGAGAGATCAATTTGAACTCATGTTTATTTTAACATATATTATTTTAATATAGTCAATATACATACACATGTAGATATAAACAGAACCAAAAGGTAGGCAACTCCTTGGAAATCCTATGGGTCAGTTCTACTCTGTCCTATTGGGTCTCAATGAGTCAGAATCGATTCGATGGCAACGGGTTTTAAACAGAATTATAAATATTGTGTATTTGTGAATTAGTACACACACATGTATTTTTACTTCCGTCTGCTGAGAGGATCTAGAAACAATGATACTCCATGGGCAACGAGCACACTCAGTGCCCAGATCTTGGTTTCCAAATAGCATCCTCCAGTGAAAGGAACCAGGGCTCCTAGAAGAAATGGCTGATTCTAGGGTTGCAGCAGGTAAAACACAGGATAAGCATAGAGCATTTCCTAGTGCCAGAAAGTAAAAAGAGTGCCAAAAAGGGGTGTGGGATGGAAGAGTCAAAAAGAAAAAGGAACCAACCTGAAAAATCTCGTGATAGCCAACACTGGAACAATTTGAGCAACAAAATAAATAATAGTAATGGATTATAACCCAAAGTATAAAAGAAATATCCATGAGTCCATACTGATAAAGATAAATGATTGAATAAATTAATAAATAAAGAACAAAAGAAAGAAAAGACAAATCTTATTTACAAAATTATCACAAATAATATATGAGATGCTCTTCCCTCCAGGGAGTCAATCTTAATTCCCCTTTCTCTGAGTGCAAGCTAGAATCAGTAATTCACTTCCAAAGAATAGATAATGAAAGGGAAAAGTAGTAACTTTCTAAATGAGAAACTTAGCAGACATGGCTTCAACCAAGTGATCAAGGTTAACATCGTCAGTCAGGAGTCATGCTGATATCATGGACCCCCTGATATTATGCCATAAGAATGGCATCTCATTTCTGTGGTATTCTCAAAAAATTAACCCCAGTCTAATCATGAGAAAACGTCAGACTACCCAAAATTGGGGAAGATTGTACAATTTATCTGACCAGTATTCTCCAAAATTTTCAAGATCATGAAAAACAAGGAAAGACTGAGAAACCTTCTTGGACTGGAGGAGACTAAAGAGACAGGGATAAACACAATGTGGGATCCCGGATTAAATCCTCGAATAGAAAAAGGACGTTAGTGAAAAAACTGATGAAACCCAAAGTCTGCAGTTTAGTCAATTCTATCATACCAATGTTTTGACCTTTCTTAGTTTTGACAAATGTACTGTGGTTATGTTAACATTAGAGGAAGTATGTGGAAACTATCCATACTTCCTTTGCAACTTTTCTGTAAATCTAAAATTATTTCAAAATAAAAAGATTATTTTAAAAGCGAGAAAAAATAATGAAACCATGCAAGTACTAGAAGAAAACATGGAGGAATTCCTCTTTGAAACTGATGTAGGGAAAAGGGTTTAAACTATGACCCGAAATACAGAGGCATTAAAAGAACTCAGATTGATAAATTTGACTACATAATCTTTTTAAGTTATATGAAAAAAAAGCACCATAAATAAAAATAAACTGAGAAACTAGGAGAAAATATTTTAAACATATATCACAGGCAAAAGGTTAATATATCTAATGATAAAGAGCTCTTAAAAATTAAGGGACAGGTACACAAATTTTCATAGCAGCATTATTCGCAATAGCCAAAATGTGAAAATGACCCAAATTGTCAACGGATGAAAGGTTAACAAAATGTGGTATATCCATACGATGGAATATTACTCAGCAGTAAAAAAGAATGAAATACTTAAACATGCTACGAAATGGATCAGCCTTGAAAATTTTATGCTAAGTGAAAGAATCCAAACACAAAGTGCCACATGTGGTTTGACCCATTTAAATGATGTGTCCAGATGGTAAATCTATAGAGACAGAAGGTAGATTAGTAGTTACATATGGCTAGGAGGGGAGGATTGTGGAGTGATGGCCATGGGTGCAGCGTTCTTTTGGTGATGATAGGAATGTCCTAAAATTATATTACAGTAATGGTTTCACAACTTTGTGAATAAAAAACCATTGAATTGTACACTTTAAGAGGTGAACTTCATGGTAAGTAAGTTATATTTAAATAAACCTGTTTAAAATATATTAAAATTTACCTGAGGAATCAAGGTATGCTTCCCAGAGGTAGTGATGTTGGCACCAAACTAAATAACTTTTTATCAACCATACATATTAGAATAATCCAGAAGACTGTTGCAGATTTGCTTGTCTTCCATCCTGGAATTTAGCACCACATAGATGCACATGTTGGTTTCCTAGGCCATTAAGAGCCAAAAGTTCCCAGGAATTCAATGAAATCTTTTATGTTTTTTGAAGAGCTAGAGACTTCATTAAGGAGGAAAACAACTTTAGTGTTAATAATCCAGAAATAAACTTCTCTTGGGCATGTTCTTGTAAACACTTCTGAGTATTTCATGTGAAGGGCCTTCTAATTGTCTCTGTGGGACCTAATACCGAAAGGCTTTGAAATAGTTTCCCATTGCAACTCTGAAATCTTTTGATATTGTATTCCCTAGGACCCGTGACTCCATCTCCTTCTCTGGCATTTTTTAAAAAATAGACTTCGGGAGTGTTCCTCTTGACATTTAGTAAAGGGGCTGCCTCTTTTGAGTTACTTTTGGAATTGAATTCAGCCCCGTACTAAATGAAAAGAAACACCCTAATGTGTGAACTATGTTGATACGTGACACTGCTCAGCCCAAGGAACGATGGATGGAATGATACATTGGGACATTCTCCAGGCCAACAGAAGAAAGAATTTCCTGTGACACCTCAGATACCCCTCTGCTATGACCTTACCCCTTTGCACCTCATCTTATAAGGAAGGACTTGTACCCAAGTGACATACCTAATCCCTCCTCTCCTTAGCCAACTGTGAGTACCTGCAGGCAGCTTCCTGGGATGTTGAGTGCCTAGGACCAATTCTTTGTACATAGGAGGTGCCTGTTCAATATTTGTCCAAGGTCCAAATTTCCACTGTCCTTCAACTGAGCTCTCAATATTGTTTTATTGGCACATAAACCCACCACAAATCATCCTTAAAAGCAACCATCTTCATTCTTTTTCACATGGCACCAATATTGTTTTATTATTTTACCACGTGGTAAAAAATTACACTCTAAACTGCTTAACTCAGAGGAGCTTTCAGGTTTTAAAACATTATGTTTGCTCATCTCCAGTAATGTGTCATAAAAGCTATCTTCTGGCCTTATAGACCATATACTTCTCCTAGGGGAGAAGGAAGTGGCACAGTTGGCCCTCCAGTTCACCATGCTGGACTTTTCTTTGGGCTACAATCCAATCAAGGGTCAACTAATGTAAATAAAGAATGGTAATAAGTCCTTCTAAGTTGATAAATAATTTACTGTATGATTATTCCATTTAGGTTCCATGAAAAGCTTTAGCTTGAGCTGTTTATTCGTTAAAAAAAATTCAAATATTATTCCTTATGATTTTTTATTTCATCTCACATATTTTGGACATGTTATCAGGAGAGACCAGCCCCTGGAGAAGGACATCATACTTGGTGAAAAAGAGAAAGACCCTCCGTCATGCAAGAGTTTGTCATAGAGGAAAAGGAAAATGAGGAGAAAACAGCACCCCTAGGCTAAAGTATACATGTGTGAGGGTATTTCTTTAAGGTTGATTGTAAATTATCTAAAGCTGGGGTTGGCAAACTACGGCCCACGGGCTGAACCTCATCCACTATGTGTTTTTCTAAAATGAAGTTTTATTGACATACAGCCATGCCCATTCATTACGTATTGTCTATGGCTGCATTATTATTATAAATGCTTGCAATAAAAGGCTGAGATGTTTAAACTTAATTTAGGAGAAATAGAGAACTCCTAAACATGTTTCAGTGGACATACTTGAGCATAGCCAAGTTTTTGGAAAGTTATCTTAGCAATTATGCCTAGGATGGATTGGTACCTGCTTCCAAAGTATCTCCTGCTGCTTTTCTGCCATCGCTTCAAACTCATCACTTGCAAAACTTAACTCTTCATTTCTCCTCAAACTTTAAGACTTAGAATCTGCTTAAACAAATTTCTCTAAACGTATTGACTAATGGATCAATGTTACCTTGGAAGAATGTCTCCAGTGACATGCTCAGGGCCCTTTTCTGCTTAATATTTTTATCAAATGAGTTAGATAAAAATTCAGAAGGCAAATTTTTCCATTTTTTCATGACATAAGGAAGCAAAGAGTGATAGGCAAAGTTCTGGATACCAGAATTAGAATTCATAAATATCCCAATGGACTGGAGTTAAAAATTATGAACTGGACTCTCTTCTAGGTACATTGCATGCGCTATTCTCCTAAGTCTAGCTCACAATGTTCCCAGAAGACATATGTTATAAGGCTGATTGCCCCAATGGGGAAATTGAGATTCAAAAAGGTAGAAATGGCTTGCCCACTGGAACTCTGTGCCATACTGAACAAGATGAAATATTGCTTGGCAAATGGTAAAGCCCTGCCATTGAGGATAAACGAAAATCAGTTGTATAGTTACAAGAAGTGGACTGATGGGTTTGACAATATTTTGTGTGGAAAAATCAGGGTTAGAGGCTTTGCTTTCCTGCTAAACATAATCTTACATGGGAAGTTGTGGCTATTAAAAACACCTGACTGTTCTAGGATGACTCAGTTGAAGATGAATGCCACAAACCATAGTTTCTTCCTACTGTATATTTGTCATTCCATGCTTGCAGAAGGGTGTCTAATTCAAAGGAGCATTCTTCAAGAGAAACACTAAAAAAAACAGTGTTTTCAGGGGTAGATATGGGTTTTGCAATTTAGAGATCTTGTAACCATATCACCTGGGCAAGATGGAAGGACAACGGCATGCTTAAAACCGTTTTGTGCCCAGTGGTACATATAGTGACTATGAACTTTTTAAGCCTCTGGGGTTTATTGGGAAACTTCTTTCCTATTGACAGTGCATGCTGTCACAAGCCAGGGGCCTTTATGGCTGTTTAAAATTGAAGAAATGGGCGTGTGCCACAAGTAACTGTTTTTACAGGGTATTGTATGAGATATCTGAATTTTTGGTAGGAAAAATAGAAATTTTGAAATTTTTTATTTTTTACACATATGTATCAATAGACCCAGGTGAGGACTCTGGGGTATAGTTAGTGGCACTTCATATGTACCACTAACTACTTAGGGTAGGCTTGTGGGAGGGGGCAAGAAAAAAAACCCCATACTAAAAACAAAAATTCAGACATACCCAATGATTCAGCATGCTTCCGTTAGTGAAAACACATCATATCAACAAAGAATTCAAAGCAGAAAACAATTGGGTCACCAAAGGGTTAACCTGGAGACAAATACTCTGTAAGGTCAATGTTATTAACCAGTTTCTGCGGCAATCTCAAATTCCAAACAGGAATTGAGGGGTTTCCTGGTATACAAGCACGTCCTGAACAAACCAGGATAGTTGATCACCCTACACTATGCCTTACCCACAGTTATCTTCTATCTATTGAGCAAACTGTAATGTCTTCTTGCCTTAGGGTCTTAGTACTTGTTCCCTATGCCTGGAGCTCTCGTCTGTATTTTCACACAGTTGGTTCCTTTATGTCATTTTTGTTCCAGATCAAATGTCATCTTCCTTGAAAAGGCCTTGCCTAACCATACATCTATAGCAATAAATTTGTTCCACTACTCTCTTTCATATCACCGTTTTATTTTCCTCCTTACACTTCTTACTATCTAAAATTGTTTTTTATATTCGTTACTTGTTTATTGTCTGTCAATTCCCAATAAAATGTAAGTTAAATAAGAAGGAAAACCTTGTCTCTTATGTTCATTATTCTACCCCCAGCACCTAGAACAGAGCTAGACACATAGTATGAGCTCAATAAATATTTGTTGAATGAATAACTGAATGAATTAATGATTCTGCCTGACTAGTGAAACCTAGATTGAATCCTCCCATTTCCGCACCAAAAAATATAACATTCAGGTGCTCCGAGGAAAATATCCATGAGATAAGTAAAATCCAGATACCTGGTAAACTTTAAGATGAGGCTGCACGGGTCAGTATGCTATGGGAATGGGTCTAGTAGACTCTGACTCAGGGAAGGGAAAGCTACTGTCAATCAGGCCTGATGAGATTGCTATGTAAACACTGTTTACACCCAGCAGAGCTGAGTCTGGGCCATTTGCCTGCTCCGTGATGTGCTCTTGAAATAAAAAAACATCTATTTTCATCTTAAGTCTCTGGGGACTTTCTAGCTTTGGTCAAACTGTTATAAGAGACTTTTTGTAAATCTTAAAAGATTCAGAGAAAAGATATCTATGGCCTCACCACCAACTTCCCTTTTAGAAATATTGGCCAAAGAGTTTCTTTCTATTATGAACTCCCAGATGATATGGTTATTTTCTCCCAAAATTCCAGTTCCTTCCATCATAATTAAGCCTATACCATTATTTCCCCTCAATGCTTCTTTAACCTTCTGAGAAATGGAATTGTCAGCAAGGCAAATGTCAGATTTATCAGATACCCTGCTTTTAGCAGAATGAGACTTCCTGCAGATGCCTGGACAGCTGAAGTCTTCCATTCCTACTGTAGCTTGCCTCTATGTCAGTTCTGTAATCTTCATTAGGGAAGCATCAACCGTGTCCTCCATAAAATATTTCTTTCATGACACTGCAATTTCTCCCAATTTGTATGCTCCTGCAGATGCTCACCATCTTATTCTCCTTTGTATTTTGTGGCTTTCCATGCCGGTTTAATATATTTTTAACATACAGAGGTGGGAAGGTTCCCAAAATAGAACCACAGAGAAAATTCTTGAGGAATGAGTGTTCCACATAGGGGTAACCTCACCACGAACCCTCTATGGACAGTGATAGGAGGAATGACACAAAAAATTCTAATGTAAACCGACTGACTCTCTGGCTGAAAGTCCTCCTTCTCTCTTGTCTTTCTATAGAGCACTCCACTATCCGTCAACACTTTTTGTGTACAAAGAAAGTGAAGAGTAAAAATTTCCAGAAAAAAAAAGTTATTCAGAGGTCAAATGGTCAAAAGCAACTAGCATAATTAAATGCAATATAAAAATACCTGAATGGAACTACCTATTTAGTCAAAATGATATCAAGAGCTTTTCTTTCAGTAAACATCTTTCAAGAGTTTCCTTGTGTAAGGTAGAGTGGCTGAAAAAACAGAGATGACTCGAGTACGGTCACTAAAGTCAAGGGGCTCACAGACCCCAAACTGTACACCTTACTTCCATTATACATGGTCTAAATTCCCTCAGGTTAAAAAAGTAAAACTAAAAAAAATAAAACATCATGTAGTCTCTGTTGAGCTCGCAATCATATTTGAAAGAAAACCGGATTGAGCCACATAGCTTACCATTCACAGGGCCCAGCAGGCACAAAATTTAAGCAAAGTTAGGCAATCACAGTGTAGTGTACATCTTGGTCTCCAAAACTCCTCATTTTAAAATCTTGATAGCATTAACTGGACACTTAACTTGCTAGTAGAAGAGAACGTAAATGAAGAACTGCCCAAACAGAAGAAAGTTTCTCTTTAAGACCAGCCGTGGTCCACCCCCGCCCCCAACTACCATATTCACTTTACAGAATCATTGCTGTAAGGAACATTCATTGAAATTCTCATTAATGGAATTAGGAGGAAAGTGAACATTATTTTAATGAGCTAAATATAACAGATGTCTCCTCCTCCTTCTCCTTTGTATTCTCTCTCCTTATTTGTATTAAGTGGCTTAATTGCAAAGCAGGGACATTCCCTAAGTCCCAGAAGCAGAAACTTTTCCTTAAGACTGAGGTTTTGAATTCTTAAACCACCACAAGATTTTCCAAAGTTTCAAAGTTCCTTCTTGCTTTGAATTGAGGCTTCTTTTAACACTACTTAAATACTTGAGGTCTGTAAGTAGACTATACATTCTTGGCAAGCACCAATCTTTAAAAATATATATATATACATATATTTTAACGTATTCAAAAAGGACATATCCTCTGTTTTCAGTGGCTGGAAGCAAAGTAACAGAATTTTGGACACTACAAGAAGAAATATCATTTTAATATTTGTACAGGCAAGGAAACACTGCATGTCATGAACTGGCATCTATATTATTATTATGTATGCTAGAAAATGAATTTTCTTTTATTGTTTTTGGACACCAATATTTCATGGTAGCTTATTACAAGCCACCTCTATGTAAATAAAAGAAAAATATATTTAAACAAGTAGAAGTAAATGTGTGTGAGTCACCAGCACAGTTACCTCAAGATTTTCCACCCTTATAACCACAACTGATAGGAAGATTTATCGCCACAGCTGCTTGTGTTAAACTTCTTTCCTTGCAGTTGAAAGAATCAAATTTCTTCTTGGAGATTAGTCATTTGTGGGGGTGTTGCCAACTGCAAAATGCTTCTGTTATGAATGAGGTGCACTTCTCTGTTGCTGTCCTCCAGCCCTAAGTCAGTGAGTAATTTTCGTCTCTTCATGTATCTTTCCCGCCTACAACCAGGAACAAATTTTAATGACTTACACAGTCAAACTTTCTTTTAGTTGTTACTCAAACCTAAAACTTCAAATTGTATTGTTTCTGGTAATGTAATAACCTCACAAGGAAAGGTAGGATGAAATGACATTTTGGCACATGTTCACAAGGATGAATCTGAGCTGAAGAGTAGGTTCTACACGGAGCGTGAAAGCGGGAAGGAAACTAATGTTTCTTCGGTGGCTATATATGTGCTAGATGCTATATAGAAATTATCTCATCTGATACTTGGAGCAATGCTACAAGAGGTTAGGTGATATTCCCATTTCACATACCAAGAAACTGACTTTCTCAATATCGTGCAGTGTCTGAACCAGAACTTGGGCTTAGATCCAGCTGGCTCCCTTACTTTCTTTCTGTATTTCAACACTCTGCCTTTTGGGTATGAAGAGAGCTTTGATGCTATGTCTAAATAAGAAAATCCTAAAGTCAAAAGAGACCTCAATGGGTCATTGTTTCACCTCCTACCTAAACCATGCAAGACTGACAGGGCTCAGTCTTTTCCTTTTTTTTTTTTTTTTTTAACATTTCTGGAAACCTGCATTCCCAAATTTGCCTTATCCTTCTTCACAATTTCAGGTAATCATTTCTTCATGCAATTTTTTTTTAATCTGATAAGATTTTCCCATCACCCTTTAAGCTCTTGTTTGGAATGATGTGGCGATGGTAGGATCTGCACATGGTAAGCTTCTGCCACTTGAGGATAGATGTCAGAACAATTAAACAAAGAGTGAGATTTCAGTAAATCCACCAGTAGGTTGGTATATTTCATGTCAATGTGGCTGATAGTGTTTTTCCATTGAATTGACTGATTGCCTTAGCTCCATTTACGCTTTCTGATTTATCAGTCTTAAGTGGTTCCATATAAGGTACAAGAAAAAAAAAAGTTGGAGAGCAAAGAAATATTTCAAGAATTCACATAGCCACAACTGAATCCTTGAGTGTAACCTTAGAAAATACATATGTATTTTTTTTAATTGGTGATCCAACTAAATAAAACTGGCAAACCCATATTTTGGCAGGGAGCTATATAGCATATTTCTCTCTTTACTGATCAGTTATCTAGGTATGCCCTCTAACGATAGTAATAATTGTTTAACCCCATGTTAATGTTTGTCTTATTTGACCAGAAAGCAGATGTCTTACCAGATATAAGTAACTATATTTGGACTCTAAAAGTCCAAACAACTTGATCAGCCTTCCTGGTTTATAAAATTCTACAAAACAGAAAATTAAAGTCAGGCTATATTCCCATCATTGGACACTTGTGCCTCAGAGCCTAACCCAATAAGATAATCGATACACAGTAATTAATCAGAGCTCCAGAACATGAATTCTAAGAGGCTATTGAGATGCTTTCCCTCTTATTTCTCATGTAGATGACATTATGTATTGTCTATTTTCCCAGAACCTGAGACAACTAAATGGGCAGCCTAAAGAATGTTAATGCCTCTGAGGTCACCGAATTCATCCTTGTTGGATTTTCCCAACAGCCTCAAATCCAGGTTGCCTTCTTCTTGGGGCTACTGTTCTTCTACCTAGTCACAATGTTTGGAAACAGCCTTATTATTTTTGTAGTCAGATGGGATTCTCCTCATACTCCCATGTATTTTTTTCTCAGTAACTTGTCATTCCTTGATATCCGTTACTCCACCAGCTGGGAGCCGTATGTCTTGACTCAATACTTCAGAGACTTCCCCACCATCTCCTATACCAACTGTTATGCCCAGATGACCACATCCCTCTTTCTGGAGATGATCGAGTGTCTCCTTGCTTTCATGGCTTATGACGGGTTTGTTGCAATCTCCAACCCCCTGTGCTACACCATCATTATGAATAATCAGGTCTGCATACAGTTGGCCATGGTTACCTGGGCCAGTGCCTTCCTTTTGACAAAAATACCAGTCATTGCATTTCCTGCTCATTTTTGTGGACATAATATCATCAACCATTCTACCTGAGAGGTTCAGGCCCTGTTGAAACTTGACTGCTCAGACACCCCAGTCAGACTTATTCTGGGTCTGTTCATCAGCATATTCACACTGCCTGTGCCCTTCACCTTCATCCTCATCTCCCACGCTCGCATTGTGGTTGCCGTGCTAAGGATCGGCTCTGCAGAGGCCAGGCTCAAAGCTTTTTCTACCAGTGGATCCCATCTGACTGTGGTCACCATATTTTATGGGACAGCCATGTACTTGTACATGAAACCTCAGTCAAAGGAATCCCAGGAAGAGGACAAACTCTTCTTGATATTTTATGGAGCAATCACTCCCTCATTTACACCCTGAGAAATAAGGATGTAAAAGGTGCACTTAGGAAATTGGCCAAATGAAATGACAAGTCTCTCTCTTTAAACTTCTCTAGTGTGCAGGAAAAAAGAATGAAAACTTGACCCATCATTGTAATTTAAGTCATTTAAAACAAATAACAACAACAAAAATTTTAGTGAGCATGGTGAATAAAATTCATATACAAGACAGTGGGTACACAACTATAGTATAAAATTTGCTCCTCATATCACATTTTATAAGTATCTGCCCTAATTTGAACCTAATGGCCCCTCAATTCCCACATTTAGGTGATAACATTTCATGACAAGAAGTATCATTTGCTTGGAAAGCACTTTATCCTTTTAAAAATGTTTTTAAAGAAATTATTCTAATTTATACTTACAATTTCTTATTTAAAAAAAAGAAAAAGTATTTTGCATATTATACATATTAATAAATCTTTTTCTCAAACCAAGATTGTTTCTACAAATATTAAATTTCTGCCATATCACTTTCTTATAAGAAGTCTAAACCAAAATTGCTATTCCTTTGCCTTCTCCTATTTCTCTGCCTTCTCTTCCAGGATGCGCTTTAGCAGCCTCTGGCCATTTCTGCTCCCACTTCTCTACACATTTATGAGCTTTAGCATATCCGCTCTCCCCGAGAGTCTTCACGGCCAAGATTGTGATTCATTTTCTCCTTCACAATTTAATAACATGCCATATGCACTTTCTATTATTGGCAGCCATCATTTATTGTGCACTTCGTATCTTGGTAGCTTGTTGATTATTTTTCTCATCTTGACTTTGACCAACCGACTCTAGGACCCTTCTGCCTTAGCACATGCAAAAGGGAAATATATCTTGCTCCTCAAACTTTCTTTCCTCCCACGCCCTCCTCTTGTGTAGATGGATTTCTGGTCCCAATATTTTCTATCCCTAGGCTTTAACCTCATCTCAGACACCTTCTTCACTTTCTTACTGATGCTTTCTGGTTTCTAAAATACAAAACAAAGCGCAAAAAATCTACAGAATGATCTCTTCCCATAAGTCTTTTACCACTACCATGGGCAAATGGAGTGTGAAGCTTATTCCCCGATTGTTCCAATTTTCTGCCCAAAGCTAAGAGGCAAACTCAACTGGAAACTGACGATTCTCCATTGATCCAGTCTGGCCCTTTTCTCTTACTTATTTTCTTCTGACTCAGTTTTCCTTGGTATTAAGACGGCCAAGTTCCACACTGCACTTTGTTGCTGGTACCATGTATGTCATCAGAAGCTGCTTAAATTGTGGACACTGGAGTCAGAAAGCTTGGGTTCAAATTCAAGCTCCACCATTTATTAGCTATAGGATCTTAGGCAAATTACAAAACTGCTCTGCACATTGATTTCCCCATCCATAAAATAAAGATAATGATAGTAACCTCCTTATAGTGTAGGATCCCTGGTGGTACAGTGGTTAAGTACTCAGCTGCTAACCGAAAGATGGGTTCGAGCCAGCAGTTCCACAGGAGAAAGATGTGGCAGCCTGCTTCTGTAAAGATTCACAGCGTTAGAAACCCTATGGGGCAGTTCTACTCTGCCATATAGGGTCCTTATGAGTAGGAATCAACTTGATGGCAACGAATTTGGTTTCCTTGTAGTGTTGTTGGAAGGATTAAATTGACAATCCATGTAAAGTGCTTAGAAGAGGTCCTGGCACACAGTAAGCATTCAATAAATGTTAGCCATTATTGCTGATTTTCTAATAGATACCAAATATTCCTTTTCTTTGTTTTCTAAAGTCTACTTCCTTTACGCATCTTCCCCTCCACAGTATACAATGAGGAACCTCACCAGTGCATTGTCTAATTTTAGAAACACAATAGTATCATATTTCTTTATGGCTTTGCTCTTAATCTGATTGACTCCTATTCCAGTTTCTGACCTACGTTTCATATATTTTAAGTAGAGACAGTCCCAAACTTAGGAATGAGTTATGTCCAAAATTTAACTCCTAAGTCATCAGCTTGGAACTCAGAGCACGTTTTCCCCACAGAGATAGAGTGGCTACATTCCAAGGGCAGCTCACCAACACCTCTTTAGGTCATCATTCTAACACTAATAATACTAGATGTCCTTGTACAATTTTTTAAAATATGTTTAATAGAAAATGGATTTTGAGTCCCCATTTAGGATTCTAAAATCACAGGAATTAATTGAAGAGATTATTACTAAAAAAAAAAAAACCTACCATGAGAGTCTCTGCAACCACTTCCATGCCCTCATGGGTGTATGATGAAATCTCATAACAAAGTATAACGATGGGAGCAGGGGAATTTGTCTAGAGACTATAAAAATAAAAACTTTCCTCTGTGTAGGTCACTCGTAACTCAGAGGAAGGTTGATACTCTTTCATTTCTTTTTATGTTGTTGCTAGTGTTGGGTCACTAGCTAACGCTGTGACTGGGAACATTCCTTCCACAAACATTTACTAAATGGCTACTGTGTTTAGGGATGCAAATCCAAGTAAGCCATTTTCTGCCTTTAAGAGGCTCACATTGGAGTTGGGGAGCAAATAAGCACAGTGGACTACTATAGATGTGTGATCCACATTTGTACAACATATAAAAAAAATCCACATTTGTACAACATATAGTGACAGTTATAACTGGCCCACTAGGAAATATTTAAGAGAAGACACAATGCTTTTAGTAGAGTCTTAAGAGAGGCGTAGTTTACCAGTTGGATATGGGAGGACAATTTTAGTGGAAGCAATGTGAACAAGTAAAAAAAAAAAAAATGTGAACAAGTACGGAGGTATAAAACCCAGCCTGGTGTACTTCCAGATACTACCAACAATTCAACATAACTGCAGCAGAAGGTGTGGGAAGTGTTTTTGGCAAAAGAGAAAACAGTAGGCCAGATAATAGAAGAACTAGTATGCTATATTAAGGAACTTATACTTTATTCTATTTATTCTATAGGTGCAAAAAAATTGAGCCTGTAAAGCCAAATCCAACCCTTGGCTTGTACGGCCCACGAGCTAAGAATGGTTTTAACTTTTTAAAGAGGTGTTAAAAAAAAAAAGAATATTTGACAGAGACTGCATATGGTCTGCAAAGCCTAAAGTATTTACTATATGGCCCTTTACAGAAAAAGTTTACTGATCCTTGCTATAGGGTAACTATTGAAGGTTGTTGAGCAGGGCAGTAAAATATTCAGAATTGTGTTTAGAAAGATCACTTCGGCAAAAATAAAGAGAATTGATTGAAGAGGTAGAAGATTAGACATAGGGCTGATTAGGAGGCTGTTACAATAGTTTAAGACCTAATGGGGACCTGAAAGAACATTGTAACAATAGGGATTTGAAGGAGATCTGGGTCACAGTGTAACCCTTTCTCTTCCACTTTTATATGCCATTTCATTGATGTTCAACATGTTTTTCCTCAGAGGAAGGGTACTTACAACATTTATACTAAAGGGGCTAAGTGATAGGGTGATCTCACCCTCAGCATCATTCACTTCTTTCCTAACACTCACTGAGCACAGAGACATAGGAAAGGACAGGGTCCAAGTCACAGGTTGTTGTTGTTGTTAGGTGCCATCCAGTCGGTTCTGACTCATATCGACACTATGTACAACAGAAGGAAACATTGCCAGGCCCTGCCTCATCTTCACAAACTTTGTTAATCCATCTTGTTGGGGATCTTCCTCTTTTTCACTGACCGTCTACCAAGCACGATGTCCTCCAGCAACTGGTCCCTCCTGGTAACATGTCCAAACTACGTGAGACAAAGTCTTGCCATCCTTGCTTCTAAGGCGTATTCTGGCTGTACTGCTTCCAAGACAGATTTGTTCATTCTTCTGGCAGACCATGGTAGGTATATTCAATATTCTTTGCCAACACCATAATTCAAAGGCATCAATTCTTCTACGGTCTTCATTACTCATTGTCCAGCTTTCTCATGCATATAAGGCGATTGAAAATACCATGGTTTGAGTGAGGTGCACCTTAGTCTTCAAGGTGACATCTTTGCTTTTTAATACTTTAAAGCGGTCTTTTGCAGTGGATTTGCCAAATGCAATACGTCATTTGATTTCTTGACTGCTGCTTCCATGGGCGTTGATTGTGGATCCAAGTAAAATGAAATCTTTGGCAACTTCAATATTTTCTCCATTTATGATTTTGCTTATTGGTCCAGTTGTGAGGATTTTGTTTTCTTTTTGTGGAGATGTAATCCATACCAAAGGTGGTAGTCTTTGTAAGTCCTTCAAGTCCTCTTCACTCTCACCAAGCGAGATTGTGTCACCTGCATATCGAAGGTTGTTAATGCATCTTCCATCAATCCTGATGCCGTGTTCTTCTTCATATAGTCCAGTTTCTTGGATTATTTGCTCAGCATACAGATTGGGTAGGTATGATGAAAAGATATAGCCCTGATGCACACCTTTCCTGATTTTAAACCATACAGTATCCCCACGTTCTGTTTCAAAAATGCCTTTTGTTCTATGTACAGATTCCGCATGTGCACAATTAAGTGTTCTGGATTCTCACTTTTTGCAATGTTATCCATAATTTGTTATTATCCACACAGTCAAATGACTTTGCATAGTCAATAAAACACTACTAAACATCTTTCTGATATTCTCTGATTTTGGCCAAGATGCATCTGATATCAGTAATGATATCCCTTACTCCGCGTCCTCTTCTGAGTCCCGCTTGAATTTCTGGCAGTTTCCTGTTGAGGTACTGTGGCAACCATTTTTTAATTATCTTCAGCAAAATTTTACTTGCATGTGATATTAACGATATCTCCCCCATTCTGCTGAATCACCTTTCTTTGGAATGGGCACAAACACAGATCACTTCCAGTCTGTTGGTTGGATAGCTGTCTTTCAAATTTCTTGGGCACTTCAAGCCTTGCATCCCTTTGTTGAAACATCTCAATTAGTATTCCCTCAATCCCTGTTTTTCACCAATGCCTTCAGTGCAGCTTGAACTTCTTCCTTCAATGCTGTCAGTTCTTGATCATATGCTACCTCCTGAAATGGTTGAACATTGGCCAATCCTTTTTGGTACAGTGACTCTGTGTATTCCTTCCATCTTCTTTTGATCATTTTTTTTGCCTGTATAATCCTTCAATATTGCAACTTGAGGCTTGATGTTTTCTTCAGTTCTTTAAGCTTGAGAAATGCTGAGCATGTTCTTCCCTTTTGTTTTTCTAACTCCAGGTCTTTGCACATTTCATTATAATACTTTATTTTTTCTTCTCGAGCTGCCCTTTGAAATCTTCTCTTCAGCTCTTTTACTTGATCATTTCTTCCATTTGCTTTAGCTACTCTGCTCAAGAGCAAGTTTCCGAGTCTCTTCTGACATTCATTTTGGTCTTTTTTTCTTTCCTGTCTTTTTAATGACCCTTTGCTTTCTTCACGTATGATGTCCTTGATGTCATCTCACAACTTGTCTGGTGTTTAGTCACTGGTGTTCAATGCATCAAATCTGTTCTTGATATGATCTCTAAATTCAGATGGGATATACTCAAGGTGTGCTTTGGCTCTCATGGACTTGTTTTAATTTTCTGCAGCTTCCCTTTGAACTTGCATATAAGCAATTGATGGTCTGTTCTGCAGTCGGTCCCTGACCTTGTTTTTTTTTTTAATTTTTCAAAGTATATTAGGTGAAAGTTAACAGAGCAAATTAGTTTCCCATTTGATAGTTTGTACATAAAGTGTTCCATGACATTGGTTTCAGTCCCCACAACGTGTCAGCACTCCCCGTTTCCACCCTAGGTTCCCCATTTCCTTTTCTCCTGATTTTCTACTCCTTCCTACATTCTCATCTTTGCTTTTGAGCAAATGTTGGCCCTTTGATCTCATATAGTTGATTGCTCTGAGGAACACATTCCTCTCGGGTGTTATTGTTTATTTCATGGGCCTGTCTATGATTTGGCTGAAAGGTGGTCTCTGAGAATGGCTTCAGTTCTAGTACAGAAGGGTAGATGAGGGCCATAGTCTCGGGGGTTCCTTCAGTCTCTGTCAGACTGGTAAGTCAGGTCTTTTTTGTGAATTTGATTTCTGTTCTACAATTTTTCTCCTGCTCTGTCTGGGACACTCTGTTGTGATCCCAGAGTGGTCAGTAGTGGTATCCAGGCACCACTTATTTTTTCTGATCTCTGGGTCATGTAGGCTGCAATTCAGGTGGTCCATTAGTCCTTTGGATTAATTGCTCCCTTGAGTCTTTGGTTTTCTTCACTCTCCTTTGTTCTGGACCATAAGAGATCAATAGTTCTGCCTTAGATGGCCACTCACAACTTTTAAGACCCCAGATGCTACTCACCAAAGTAGGATGCAGAACACTGTCTTTAGGAACTATGTTGTGCCAATTGACACAGATGTCCCCAGAGTCTGTGGTTCTTTGCCTTCAAGCCTAGGAACTGCATCCTGTGAGATGTTTGGTTATGTCTAAGAAGTTGCCCTGACTGTGGCCTTTGTATGCTCTATTGTCTATATTAGGACATAAGCAGAACCTACAGTTATGTATGCAGAAATATCCACCACCAAACCTACATCACAGGTGGGCGTGTTCCCTTACACACTCCTGCTCCTCTTGGCGTATCTATGTATCCATTCATAAATTATTGTTTATTAATACTACTGTTGCTGTATTGTCTATGCTATAGTAAGTACCATTGTTGCCCTTTGTTCCTTCTTCGCAATGGATACCTCTCAGTGTCCTCCCATGCCTTGGTAATGTGCTGACTTCTCCCATAGTGTGTATTGCCTTTCCCTTCACCAATATTAACACGCGTCTTCTATCTATTTGGTAATTTTCCTTGCTACCCTCCCATCCCTGGTGACCATCAAATAATGTCTGTCTGTGTATAAACCTTTTCTTGTGTCCTTATAATAGTGGTCTCATACAATATTTGTCCTTTTATGATTGATTCATTTCACTCAGAATAAAGTCCTCCAAATTCACCCATGTTGTGAGGTGTTTCACGGATTCATCATCATCCTTTATCATTTTGCAGTATTCCTTTGTATATATGTACAACAGTTCATTAATCCATCCATCTGTTGATGAACATTTATGTTGGTTCCAACTTTTTGCTACTGTGAATAATGCTGCAATGAACATAAGTGTGCATATGTCTACTTGTGTCATGGCTCTTATTTCCTTAGAGTATATACCTAGGAGTGGGATTGCTGGGTCATATGGTATTTGTATTTCTAGCTTTTTAAGGAAGCCCCATACCGTTTTCCATAGTGTTTGTACCATTTTATATTCATACCAGCAGTACCTAAGAGCTCCAATCTCCCTACAGCCTATTTACTATGTGTTATTTTCTGGTGCTTTGATTAGTGCCAGTAAAGTCAGGGTGAAATGGTATCCCATTGTAGTTTTAATTTGAGTTTCTCCAGTGGTTAATGATCACAAGCATTTCTTCACATGTTTGTTAGCCATCTGAATGTCTTCTTTGGTGAAGCATCTGTTCATATCCTTTGCCCATTTTTTAAATTGGATTATTTGTCTTCTTGCTGTTGCAGTGTTGAAGTTTTCTACAAATTTTAGGGATTAGACCCTTGTTGGATATGTTGTATCCAAAAGTTTTTTCTCAGTCTGTAGGTTGTCTTTTTACTCTTTTGGAGAAGTCTTTTGCTATTAAAAAAAAAAAAATTTTTTTTTTTTTTGCTAAGAATAAGTGCTTAACTTTTAGGAGGTCCCATTTATCTAGTTTATCTTCTGCTGTTTGTGCATTTTTACTTATGTTTGATATTCGATTTATGGCATACATTATGGCCTCTAGTGTTGCCCCTATTTTTTCTTCTGTGATTTTTATCATCTTAGGTTTCATGTTTAGGTTTTTGATCCATTTTGAGTTAGTTTTTGTGTATGGTGTGATGTATGGGACTTGTCTCATTTCTGTACAAGTGGACATCCAGCTTTCCCAACACCATTTGTTAAAAAAAGACAGTCTTTTCACAATTTAATGGGCCTGGGCCCTTTGTCATCCATAGATGGATGGATTCACATCTGAGTTAATGCTGTTCCATTAGTATATGTATCTCTTATTCTACCAGTACCAGGCTATTTTGACTACCATGGCTGTATAGTAGGTTCTGAGATCATGCAGTGTGAGGCTTCCTACTTTGTTCTTCTTCTTAAAAAATGCTTCACTTATCCGGAGACTCATTCTTTTCCGTAGAAAGTTGGTGGTTAGTTTTTCCATTTTATTAAAGAATGCTGTACGAATTTGGACAGGGACTGCATCATATCTGTAGATTCTATGGGTAATATTGGCATTTGCACAATGCTGAGTCTTTCTATCTTTGAGCATGGTATGTTTTTCCATTTATGTAGGTGTCTTTTGGATTCTTGCAGTAGTGTTTTGTAGGTTTTTTGTGTAGGTCTTTTACATCCCTGGTTAGATTTATTACTACATATTTTATCCTTTAAGGGGGCTATTATAATATATTTGGAAACCTCAGTGGCAGAGTGGTTAAGAGCTACGGCTGCTAACCAAAAGGTCGGCAGTTCAAATCTACCAGGCACTCCTTGGAAACTCTGTGGGGCAGTTCTACTCTGTCCCACAGGGTTGCTATGAGTCAGAATCAACTCGACAGCAGTGGGTTAAGGTTTTGGGTTAACTATAAATGGTATTGTTTTCCTGATTTCCTTTCTGAACTTTTCTTTGTTGGTGTAGAGGAATTTTTGTTGGTTGTTCTTGTATCCTGATAATTTGTTGAATCCTTCTATTAGTTCCAGTAGCTTTCTTGTGAAACCTATGGGGTTTTCTATGTATTGGATCATATCATCTGCAAATAGAGATAGTTTTATTTCTTTCGTATCAATTCAGATGCGCGTTTTTTTTTTCCTCTTGCCTTATTGCTCTTGCTAAGACAATGTTGAAAAAGAGTAGTGATAAAGGGCATTCTTGTCTGGTTCCTGTTCTGAAGGAGAATGCTTTCAGCCTCTCTTCACTGAGAGTAATGTGGGCTGATGGTTTTGTATAAATGCCATTTATTATGTTGAAGAATTTCCCTTTTATTCCTATTTTAATGAGTTTTTATCATAAATTGATGTTGGACTTTAGCAAATGCTTTTTCAGTGTTGATTGAAATGATTGTGTGATTCTTTTGTTTTATTTATGTGGCGGATTACATCAATGGATTTTCTATTGTTGGCCCATTCTTACATAAACGCTATGAATCCCACTTTGTCGTGATGTATTATTTTCTTATATACTTTTCGATTATATTAGCTAGAATTTTGTTAAGAATTTTTGCGTCCGTATTCATGAGGGATATTGGTCTGTAACTTTCTTTTCTTTTGGGGGGGGGGTCTATGCCTGGCTTTCATATCAGGATTAGGTTGGCTTCATAGAATGAATTCAGAACTACTTCTCTCTTTTCTATGCTCCTAAATAGTTTGAGTAGTATTGATGAGGGCGTTTCTCTCAATGTTTGGTAGAATTCTCCAGTGAAGCCATCCAGGCCAGGGCTTTATTTTTTTGAGAGTTCTTTGTGTGTTTTTTTTGTTTGTTTGTTTTTTATCACCTCTTCAATCTCTTTTTTTGTTATGGGTCTGTTCAGTTTTCCAACTCATTTGTGTTAGTTTAGGTAGGCAGTATGTCTCTAGAAATTTGTCCTTTTCTTCTAGGTTTTCAAGTTTGTTGGAGTACAGTTTTTCATAGTATTCTGTTATGATCCTTTTTATTTCAGTTGGTTCTGTTGTAATGCCACCTATCCCATTTCTTATTTGGGTTATTTGCTTCCTCTCCTGCTTTTCTTTCATCAGTTTTGCCAGTGGTTTGTGGATTTTGTTGGTCCTTTCAAAAAACATACTTCTCATCTTGTTGATTCTTTATATTGCTTTTCTATTCTCTATTTCATTTATCTGCCACTTGTCTGTCAGTTTGTTGTACTGTGAGGGGTTGTGTGTTGCTTTGATGCTGGAAGCTATGCCACTGGTGTTCACATACCAACAGGGTGACGCATGGAGGACAGTTTTCAGCTGAGCTTCTAGACTAAGACAGACTAGGAAGAAGGAACTGGCAGTCTACTTCTGAAAAGAATTAACTGGTGAAAACCTTATGAATACTAGCAGAACATTGTCTGATACAGTGCCGGAAGATGAGCCCCCCAGGTAGGAAGGCACTCAAAAGATGGCCGGGGAAGAGCTGCCTCCTCGGAATCGAGTTGACTCTGAGGAGTAAAGATTTTGGGACCTTCAGTTGCTGATGTGATACAACTCAAAATGAGAAGAAATAGCTGCAAACATCCATTAATAACCAGAACCTGGAATGTATGAACTTGGGAAAATTGGAAATTGTCGAAAGTGAAATGGAACGCATAAACATCGATATCCTAGGCATTAGCGAGATCAAAGGGACTGGTACTGGCTGTTTTGATTCGGACAATCATATAGTCTACTATGCCGAGAATGAAAACTTGAAGAGGAATGGCGTCGCATTCATCATCAAAAAGAACATTTCAAGATCTATCCTGAAGTCCAATGCTGGAACATCTACAAGGAAGACTAGTTAATATGACTATTATTCAAATTTACGCACCAACCACTAAGGCCAAAGATGAAGATATTGAAGTTTTTATCAGCTTCTGCAGTCTGAAATTGATAGAACGTGCAATCAGGATGCATTGTTAATTACTGGTGATTGGAATGCAAAAGTTGGAAACAAAGAAGAGGGATACGTAGTTGGAAAATATGGCCTTGGTGATAGAAACAACGCCAGAGATTGAATGATAGAATTTCGCAAGACCTACAACTTCTTCATTGCAAATACCTTCTTTCACCAACATAAACGGCAATTATACACATGGACCTTGCCAGATGGAACACAGAGAAATCAAATTGACTACATCTGTGGAAAGAGACGATGGAAAAACTCAATATTATCAGTCAGAACAAGGCCAGGGACCAACTGTGGAACAGACCATCAATTGCTCATATACAAGTTCAAGCTGAAACTGAAGAAAATCAGAGCAAGTCCATGAGAGCCAAAATACGACCTTGATTATATCCCACCTGAATTTAGAGACCTTCTCAAGAATAGATTTGACACGTTGAACACTAGTGACCAAAGACCAGACGAGTTGTGGAATGACATCAAGGACATCATACATGAAGAGAGCAAGAGGTCATTGAAAAGACAGGAAAGAAAGCAAAGACCAAGATGGATGTCAGAGGAGACTCTGAAACTTGCTCTCAAATGTCGAGCAGCTAAAGCAAAAGGAAGAAATGATGAAGTAAGAGAACTGAACAGAAGATTTCAAAGGGCTGCTCGAGAAAACAAAATAAAGTATTAAAATGACATGTGCAAAGAGCTGGAGATAGAAAACCAAAAGGGAAGAGCACGCTAGGCATTTCTCAAGCTGAAAGAACTGAAGAAAAAATTCAAGTCTCGAGTTGCAATATTGAAGGATTCTATGGGGAAAATACTAAACGACGCAGGAAGCATCAAAGGAAGATTGAAGGAATACACAGAGTCATTATACCAAAAAGAATTAGTCCATGTTCAACCATTTCAAGAGGTGGCATATGATCAATAACCGATGGCACTGAAGGAAGAAGTCCAAGCTACACTGAAGGCATTGGCAAAAAACAAGGCTCCAGGAATTGACGGAATATCAGTTGAGATGTTCCAACAAACAGATGCAGCACTGGAAGTGCTCACTATTCTATGCCAAGAAATTTGGAAAACAGCTACCAGGTCAACCATCTGGAAGAGATCCGTATTTATGCCTATTCCCAAGAAAGATGATCCAATCCAATGCAGAAACTGTCAAACAATATCATTAATATCACACGCAAACAAAATTTTGCTGAAGATCATTCAAAAGCGGCTGCAGCAGTATATCAACAGGAAGCTGCCAGAAATTCCAGCCGAATCCAGAAGAGGACATGGGACCAGGGATATCATTGCTGATGTCAGATGGATCCTGGCTGAAAGTAGTGAATAACAGAAGGATGTTTACCTGTGTTTTATTGACTATGTTAAGGCATTCAACTGTGTGAATCATAACAAATAATGGATAATATTGAGAAGAATGGGAATTCCAGAACACTTAATTATGCTCATGAGGAGCCTGTATGTAGATCAAGAGGCAGCTGTTCAGACAGAACGAGGCTATACTGAGTGGTTTAAAATCAGGAAAGGTGTGCGTCAGGGTTGTATCCTTTTACCATACCTATTCAATCTGTATGCTGAGTAAATAATATGAGAAGCTGGACTAGATGAAGAAGAACAGGGCATCAAGATTGGAGGAAGGATCTTTAACAATCTCTGTTATGAAGATGACACAACCTTGCTTGCTGAAAGTGAAGAGGACTTGAAGCACTTACTGATGAAGATCAAAGACCACAGCCTTGGGTATGGATTACACCTCAACATAACGAAAACAAAAATCCTCACAACTGGACCAATAAGCCACATCATGATAAACGGAGAAAAGACTGAAGGTGTCAAGGATTTCATTTTCCTTGGATCCACAATCAACAGCCATGGAAGCAGCAGCCAAGAAATCAAAAGACGCATTGCATTGGTCAAATCTGCTGCAAAGGACTTCTTTAAAGTGTTCAAAAGCAAAGACGTCACCTTGAAGGCTAAGGTGTGCCTGGCCCAAGTCACGGTATTTTCATTTGCATCATATCCATGTGAAAGCTGGACAATGAATAAGGAAGACCGAAGAAGAATTGATGCATTTGAATTGTGTTGGCAAAGAATATTGAATATACCATGGACTTCCGTAAGAACCAACAAATCTCTCTTGGAAGTAGTACAACCAGAATGCTCCTTAGAAGCAAGGATGGCAAGACTATATATGTCTTACATATTTTGGACATGTTGTCAGGAGGGATCAGTCCCTGGAGAAGGACATCATGCTTGGTAAAGTACAGGGTCAGTGGAAAAAGAGGAAGACCCTCAATGAGGTGGGTTGACACAGTGGCTGCAACAATGGCCTCAAGCATAACAACAATTGTAAAGATGGTGCAGGACCGGGCAGTGTTTCGTTCTGTGGTACATCGGGTTGCTATGAGTCAGAATCGACTCGATGGCACCTAACAACAACAGTTTCATTTATTTCTACTCTAATCTTTATTACTTCCTTTCTCCTGATGACTGTGGGCTTCTTTGCAGCCCTTGGTTTGTTCAAGTTGTAGGGTTAATGTTTTGATTTTGGCCCTTTCTTCTTTTTTTGGTGTGTGCATTTTTTGCTATAAATTGACCTCTGTGTACTGCTTTTGCTCTGTCCCAAAGGTTTGGTAAGTTGTGTTTTCATTTGCATATGATCCTAGGAATTTTTTTTATTCTGTCTTTGATTTCTTCTATTATCCAGTGATTTTTAAGCAAGATGTTATTCAGTTTCCATGTATTTCCTTTTTCTTTGCTTTTTCTGTTATTGATTTCTACTTTTATGGCATTGTAATCAGAGAAAATGCTTAGTGTTATTTCAATGTTTTGGATTTTGTTAAGGCTTGCTTTGTGGCCTAAAAATGGTCTATTCTGGAAAATGTTCCATGTGTGTTGGAAAAGTATGTATAGTTTGCTGCTATTGGGTGAGGTGTTCTGTATATGTCTATGAGGTCGATTTGGTTGATTGTGGCATTTAGATCCTCTGTATCTTTGTTGAGTTTCTTTCTAGATGTTCTGTCCTTCACCGAAAGTGATGTGTTGAAGTCTCCTACTGTTATTGTGGAACTGTTTATTTCTCTTTTCGATGCCGTTAGAGTTTGTTTTATGTATTTTGGAGCCCTGTCATTGGGTGCATATGTATTTATTATGGTTATGTCCTCTTTGTGGATTGTCCCTTTAATCATTGTATAATGTCTTTCCTTATCTTTTGTGATGGATTTTGCCATAAAGCCTATTTTATCAGGGATTAATATTGTCACTCCTGTTCTATTTTGCTTATCATTTGCTTGATATATTGTTTCTATGCTTTGCATTTTGGTTTATGTTTTTCTGTCTAACACGTCTCTTGTAGACAGAATATTGATGGGTTGTGTTTTTCAACCTATTCTACTACTTTCTGTCTGCTTACTGGCGCATTTAGGCCATTTACATTCAGTGTGATTATCGATAGATATGAGTTTACGGGTGTCATTTTGTTGTACTTTTTTGTGATGTTGACGGTTTCTCCGTTCCTCTTGTCTGTGCTGTGTTTTTTTGTTTGTTGATTTTCTTTTCATTTCTTTCCTTGTCATTGACTTTGTGTTTACTAAGTCTTTATGTTTTTCTTCTTTTTTATTTTGATGAGTAGATTTGTTAACTTTCTTTGTGATTACCTTGAAATTTATCTTCATCTACCTAAGTTTAAACCAATCTTTTATTTCTTGGTATCACCTTGACTTCCTCTCCATATGAAAGTTCTATAACTACACTGTTTTTTCCCTTTTTTTGACATTGTCGTCATTTACAGATTGACATGTCTGGGTTGAGACCAGTTGATGCATCTTAGATGGCCGCTTGCTAGCGTTTAAGACCCCAGATGCCACTCTCCAAAGTGGGATGCAGAATGTTTTCTTAATAGATTTTATTATGCCAATTTACTTAGATGTCCCCTGAAACCATGATCCTCAAACCCTTGCCACTGCTACCTTGGCCTTTGAAGCATTCAGTTCATTCAGGAAACTTCTTTGCTTTTGGTATAGTCCAGTTGTGCTGACCTCTCCTGTATTGTGTGTTATCTTTCCCTTCACCTAAAAGAGTTCTTATCCACTAATTAGTGAAACCCCTCTCCTTCCCTTCCTCCCAGCTCTCGTAACCATGAAAGAATGTTTTCTTCTTAGTTTAAACTATTTCTCAAGATCTTATAATAGTGGTCTCATACAATATTTGTCCTTTTGCAACTGACTAATTTCACTCAGCACAATGCCTTCCAGATTCCTCCATGTTATGAAATGTTTCATGGATTCATCATTGTTCTTTATCAGTGCATGGTATTCCACTGTGTGAAGGTACCATAATTTATTTATCCATGCACATGTTGATGGGCACCTTGGTTGCTTCCATCTTTTTGCTAAACAGTGCTGCAATGAGCATGGGTGTGCATATATCTGTTCGTGTAAAGGCTCTTATTTCTGTAGGATATATTCCAAGGAGTGGAATTGATGGATCCTATAGTAGTTCTATTTCTAGTTTTTCAAGGAAGTACCAAATCGATTTCCAAAGTGGTTGTACCATTTTAAATTCCCACCAGCAGTGTATAAGTATTTCAGTCTCTCCACAACCTCTCCAACATTTATTATTTTGTGTTTTTTGGATTAATGTCACCCTTGGTGCAGTGAGATGGAATCTCGTTGTACTTTGGATTTGCATTTCTATAATGGCTAATGATCATGAGCCTTTCCTCATGTATCTATTAGCTACCTGAATGTCTTCTTTAGTGAAGTGTATATTCATATCTTTATGCCCATTTTTTAATTGGGTTATTTGTCTTTTTGTAGTTGAGGTTTTGCAGTATCATGTAGATTTTAGAGATCAGGCGTTGATCGTAAATATCATAGCTAAAAACTTTTTCCCAGTCTGTAGGTAGTCTTTTACTCTTTTGGTGAAGTCTTTGGATGAGCATAGGTGTTTGATTTTTAGGAGCTCCCAGTTATCTAGTTTCTTTTCTGCATTGTTAGTAATGTGTTGTATACTGTTTATGCCATATATTACGGCTCCTAGCACTGTCTCTATTTTTTTCCTCCATGACCTTTATCATTTTAGATTTTATATTTAGGTCTTTGATCCATTTTGAGTTAGTTTCTGTGCATGCTGTAAGGTATGGGTCTTGTTTCATTTTTTTTTTTGCAAATGGATATCCAGTTATGCCAGCACCATTTGTTAAAAAGACTGTCTTTTCCCCAATTAATGGACTCTGGGCCTTTGTCAAATATCAGCTGCTCATATGTGAATGGATCTATGTCTGGGTTCTCAATTCTGTTCCATTGATCTATGTATCTGTTGCTGTGCAAGTACCAGACTGTTTTGACCACTGTGGTGGTAAAATAGGTTCTAAAATCAGGTAGAATGAGGCCTCCCACTTTATTCTTCTTTTTCAGTAATGCTTTACTTATCCAGGGCCTCTTTCACTTCCATATGAAGTTGGTGATTTGTTTCCCCATCTCATTAAAAAAAGTCGTTTGGAATTTGGATCAAGGTTGCGTTGTATCTATAGATCACTTTTGGTCGAATAGACGTTTTTACAATGTTAGGTCTTCCTATGCATGAGCAAGGTATGTTTTTCCACTTCTGTAAGTCTCTTTTGGTTTCTTGCAGTAGTGTCTTGTAGTTTTCTTTGTATAGATCTTTTACATCTCTGGTGACTTTTATTCCTAAGTATTTTATCTTCTTGGGGGCTATTGTAAATGGTATTGATTTGGTGATTGCTTCTTCAGTGTTCTTTTTGTTGGTGTAGAGGAATCCAACTGATTTTTGTACGTTTATCTTGCATCCCGATAATCTGCTGAACTCTTCTATTAGTTTCAGTAGTTTTCTTGAGGATTCTTTAGGGTTTTCTGTGTATAAGATCATGTTATCTGCAAATACAGATACTTTTACTTCTTCCTTACCAATCTGGATGCCTTTTATTTCTTTATGTCGCCTAATTGCTCTGCCTAGGACCTCCAGGACGATGTCGAATAAGAGTGGTGATAAAGGGCATCCTTGTCTGGTTCCCCATCTCAAGGGGAATGCTTTCAGACTCTCTCCACTCAGGATGATGTTGGCTGTCGGCTTTGTATAAATGCCCTTTATTATGTTGAGGAATTTTCCTTCTATTCCTATTTTGCTGAGAGTTTTTATCATGAGTGGGTGTTGAACTTTGTTAAATGCCTTTTCTGCATCAATTGGAAGGATCATGTGGTTCTTGTCTTTTGTTTTATCTATATGATGGATTACATTAATTGCTTTTCTAATGTTGAACCATCTCTGCCTACCTGGTATGAATCCAACTTGGCCATGGTGAACTATTTTTTTGATATGTGGATGAATTCTATTGGCTAGAATTTTGCTGAGGATTTTTGCTTCTGTGTTCATGAGGGATATAGCACTGTAATCTTCTTTTTTTGTGTGTGGTGTCTTTTTTTACCAGGTTTCGGTATCAGGGATATGCTGGCTCCATAGAATGAGTTTAGGAGTATTCCATCCTTTTCTATGCTCTGAAATACCTTTAGTAATAGTGCTGTTAACTCTTCTCTAAAAGTTAGGTAGAACTCTGCAGTGAAGCCGTCCGGGCCAGGGGGTTTTTTCTTGGCAGTTTTTCAATTACCTTTTTGATCTCTTCTTTTGTTATAGGTTTATTTAGTTGTTCTACCTCTGTTTGTGTTAACTTAGGTAGGTAGTGTGTTTCTAGAAATTCATCCATTTCTTCTAGGTTTTCAAAGTTGTTAGAGTACAATTTTTCATAGTAATCTGATATGATTCTTTTAATTTCAGTTGGGTCTGTTGTAATATCACCCATCTCGTTTCTTATTCAGGTTATTTGGTTCCTGTCTGGTTTTTCTTTTGTCAGTTTGGCCAATGGCTTATCAATTTTGTCAATTTTTTCAAAGAACCAGCTTTTGGTGTTGTTAACCCTTTCAATTATTTTTCTGTTCTCTATTTCATTTAATTCTGCTCTAGTTTTTATTATTTGCTTTCTTCTGGTACCTAAGGGTTTCTTTTGTTGCTCTCTATTTTTTCAAGTTGTAGTGTTAATTCTATGATTTTAGTCCTTTCTTCTTTTTGTATGTGGGCATTTATTGACTATAAATTGACCTCTGAGCACTGCTTTAGCTGTGTCCCAAAGTTTCTGATAGAAAGTGTTCTCATTCTTGCTGAATTCTATGAAATTCTTTATTCCATCCTTAATGTCTTCTATAACCCAGGCATTTTTGAGCAGAGTATTGTTCAGTTTCCAAGTGTTTGATTTCTTTTCCTTGCTTTTTCTTTTATTGAGTTCTACATTTATGGCCTTATGCTCAGAGAAGATACTTTGTAATATTTCAGTGTTTTGGATTCTGCTAAGGCTTGCTTTATGACCTAATGTGTGACCTATTCTAGAAAATGTTCCATGTGCACTGGAAAAGGAAGTATACTTGGCTGCTGTTGGGTGGAGTGTTCTGTATATGTCTATGAGGTCAAGTTGGTTGATGGTGGCATTTAGATCTTCCATGTCTTTATTGAGCTTCTTTTTGGATGTTCTGTCCTTCACAAAAAGTGGTGTGTTGAAGTCTCCTACTATAATTGTGGAGCTTTCTGTCTCTATTTTCAATGCTGTTAGTAATGTTTTATGTATCTTGCAGTCCTGTCATTGGGTGCATAAATATTTAATATGGTTATATCCTCCTGGTATATTGTCCCTTTCATCATTATATAGTGTCCTTCCTTATCCTTTGTGGTGGATTTAACTTTAAAGTCTATTTTGTCAGAAATTAATATTGCCACTCCTGCTCTTTTTTGATTGTTGTTTGCTTGGTACATTTTTTTTCCTCCTTTGAGTTTTAGTTTGTTTGTGTCTCTAAGTTGTGTCTCTTGTAGGCAGCATACAGATGGATCGTGTTTTTTATCCATTCTGCTACTCTCTGTCTCTTTATTGGTGCATTTAGTCCATTTACATTCAGCGTAATTATGGATAGGTATGAGGGGTTTTTTTTATGAGTTTAGTGCTGTCATTTTGATTTTTTTGTGTATGTTGTTGACAATCTTTTTCCTACTTAATTTTTTTGTGCTGAGTAGCTTATCTTTATATATTGTCTCTTCCTCTTATTCGTTGTTGTTGATTTTGTTTCTTGTATTTGATTTTGATGAGTAGGATTGTTAATCTCCTTTGTGGTTACCTTAATATTTACCCCTATTTTTCTAAGTTTAAACCTATCTTTTATTTCTTTATATCACCTTGTCTTCCTCTCCATATGAAAGATCTATCTAAATTTCTTAGTCCCTCTTTATTGTTTTAATATTGTCTTCTTTTACATAATGACATCACTGTTTCCTTGTTTTGAGCATTTTTTTCCTTGATTCATTTTTATATTTTCCCTATCTGGGTTGACATCTGATTGCTCTGTCCAGGGTTCTAGTCTTGGGTTGATATCTGATATTATTGATTTTTAACCAGTGAACTCCCTTTAGTATTTCTTGTAGTTTTGGTTTTGTTTTTATGAATTCTCTAAGCTGCTGTTTATCTGGAAATATCCTAATTTCACCATCATATTTGAGAGACAGGTTTGCTGAGTATATGATTCTTGGCTGGCAATTTTTTTCCTTCAATGCTTTATATAAGTCATCCCATTGCCTTCTTGCCTGCATGGTTTCTGCTGAGTAGTCTGAGCTTATTGTTATTGACTTTCCTTTGTAGGTGACTTTTTGTTTATCTCTCGCTGCTCTTAAAATTCTGTCTTTATCTTTGGTTTTGGCAAGTTTGATTATAATATGTCTTGATGACTTTCTTTAAGGTCTACCTTATGTGGAGTTAGATGAGCATCTTGGATAGATATCTTCTCATCTTTCACAATATCAGGGACGTTTTCTGCCAACAAATCTTCAACAATTCTCTCTGTTTTTTCTGTTAACCCTCCCTGTTCTGGTACTCCAATCACTCGTAGGTAATTTTTCTTGGTAGAGTCCCACATGATTCTTAGGGTTTCTTCATTTTTTAAAATTCTTTTATCTGACTTTTCTTCTAATACATTGCTGCCAAGTGCTTTATCTTCAATCTCACCAATTCTGCCTTCCACTTGCTCGTTTCTGCTCCTCTGACTTTCTACTGTGTTGTCTAATTCTGTAATTTTATTGTTAATCTTCTGAATTTCTGATTGGTGTCTCTATGGATTCTTGCAGCCTCTTCGATTTTTCATTATGTTCTTGAATAAACTTTTTAATTTCTTCAACTGCTTTATCTGTGTGTTCGTTGGCTTATTTTGTCTGATCTCCTTCCTAATCTCGTTCCTGATGTCTTGAAGAGTTCCATATATTAATCTTTTATATTCTTCATTCAGTAATTCCAGGAACGGACTTTCATCTGGAAGACCCTCTTGATTCTCTATTTTGAGAGCTTTTTGAAGTGATCATTGTCAGCTTATGTGATTTGATATTTACTGTTGTCTCTGAGCCATCTATGTTATTGTATTAGTTTATTATTTGTTTGCTTACTGTATCCTAGCTTCTTACTTTATTTTGTTTTGATAAGCCCAAATAGGCTGCTTGAGTGAGCTAGCTTGATTATTTTCACCTTTGAAGGTCTAACGTCCTGTCACCAGATGGCTAGAGCTGTTGCCAGGTATATAAGCCTAAGAATCCATTCACTTTTCTTGTATAGATTCAGCTCAGGCGTCCTGGTAGCTGGTAATAAAGTGTGTGGTACAGTCTCTGTCCTACAGTCTTAGAGGGGCAGGGGTGATTGGTGTAGGTACTGGTAACTGGTTGTAGCAGGGGGCTGACAACCATGCCCCACGTGTCTGTGAGGAAAGCACGTCCCTGATCCCTACAGTGCACAGGTGGGTGGGTTCTGCAGAAGGACCTTGGGCACCCAATCCCTTTGGTTGTAAGGACTGAAAGGTACCAGTTATCCTTGGACCCCTGTCATGGGTGGCTGGGTGACCCGAATGGAGCCACCAGTCTTTGGGCCCCTGATGTGGGTAGGTGAGGACCCTATTTAATAGGCAAAGTGGTGTCAAACATCAAACACCCACTTCTCCACTGCACAGCTGAAACTGTTGCAATCTGCCAACTAGGGCCTACTCTCCTGAAATAGGCCCACACAGGTCCATGCAGTGGGGAAAGTTATTCAAAGTCCACACACTGTTTATGCCTGGACAGGAGCTGCTTCTGTCCTGAGCTCCCCAGGTTAGTGGAGCTGGTGGATTATCTTTTCCCCAGTTGTGAATTTATTCCTTCTCCAAGGCTGGGAGAGTGGCTCAGAGCACTTAGCAGAGCCTATCAGGCCCAGGGAAATTGACAGCCACTGAAGCCAGCTCAGGGGCTTGGGATGTGGCAAAATATACGCAAGTACTTAGCTTTTACTGAGAGCGTTGATCTTCTCTGGTTCCAGAGGTGTAAGTAGGCTATGCGGCTGGCTGTTTCTCCCTGAAGAAACTGCGGCTGAATGCTATCACCAGCCTACCACAGCCGCTCCCAGGAACAGTGCCTGAGGGTTCCCGGCGATTCAGGTCAGGCAACTTCTTTCCGTTTCTGAGCCATCTCTCCTTCCCCCTGCTGCTCAGTCTGTTTTGTAACTTTGCCTTTGATGTTCAGTGCTCCTAGTTTGTCATGAATGTAATCATTTCACTTGTTTTTTGGGTATTTGTTGTACAAGGGTTCACCGGAAGCATCTGACTACTCTGCCATCTTGGTCCCACCTCTCTGTACTACAGGATAGACCTTGAAATGTTCTTATTGGCAATGAATGCAACACCATTCCTCTTCAATTTGTAATTCTTGGCATAGTAGACCTATGACTTTCTGATTCAAAATGGCCAATACCAGTCCTTTTCAGCTCACTAATGCCTAGGATATTGATATTTATGTGTTTCACTTCATTTTTGAAGATTTCCAATTTTCCTAGAGTCATACTTCGTACATTTCATGTTCCAGTTATTAGTGGATGTTTGCAGCTGTTTCTTCTCATTTTGAATCATGCCACATCAGCAAATGAAGATCCCAAAATCTTGACTCCATCCATGTCATTAAGGTCAACTCTACTTTGAGGAGGCAGCTCTTCCCCAGTCTTTTGAGCATCTTCCTACCTGAGGGGCTCATCTTCTGGCACTATACCAGACAATGTCCCCACAGCTAATCATAAGGTTTTCAGTAGCCAATATTTTTTAGAAGTAGATCACCAGGTCCTTCTTCCTAGTCTCTCTTAGTCTGGGAGCTCCATTGAAACCTGTCCACCAATGGCAACCCTGTTTGTATTTGAAATATGAGTGGCATAGCTTCCAACATCACAGCAACATGCAAACCACCACAGTGTGAAAACTGATACAGTTGTATGTTTTTTCCTTATATTATAGCCCCCTCCTATGGCTCAGCAGAGCCTATTGTGGCATATAAAATTGCATTTTGTTCAAGCAAAACGTTTTTATTCAAAGATAATAAATATCTTCTAGTTTCTTACGTGGTCTTTGAGGTTCACTGTTCACCTGTCACTCGTTTAAACACACTGTTGCATCTCATGCGTCATGAATCATGCCCCTATGAGGTTTAACAGGAAGATTTCTAAAAATATTGTTTAGCAATGTCAGTGACTTCAAGTTTCTAAGTTTTTCTGTGATCAAGTATCATTAACCCTTCTTTTTTTGTATCATTTTGGCATTTCCTTCTTATTCTATATGCTATAGAAATCCATAGATAAATGTTTGCTTAGTCCATCCAAAGAGGTCTTGGCATAATAATATCTAGCATCAGTTCAATGTATTGTCACAAATATTGCCTAATTTGAGCTTCACAAAAATGTGAACTCACTGTTCAGATGAGAAATTCTGGAAGTTGAAAAGATTTACCCAAGACCACACATCTGACCACTAGTAAAACTGATACTAAAACTCATCTCAGACCCCAAAGCTGGTAGATTGTCCACTGTACTGCATTCATGAGAGCAGCAGGTCCAGATTTTCTCATCAACATCTTTTTCATGATGCTCACTCATATTTTGAACTGTGAGATCTGTTGCTGAGTCACTTTTTTATTTTCTGCTTGGTTTTGCTTGCCCTATATTATCCTATATCATTTCCTCTATTACAGTTCTATAAAGAACACTCATAACTGACTTGAAGTCACCTTAACCTACTTGCCTATAATTTCTCAAACACAAGCCAACCTTCTTCTCTTCCTGTACATGAGAAAATGTCAGTAGCTTTGCTTGCCTTTGCTACTTCCCCATATCACCCTGACTCTCTCAGTCTATTCAAACATTTGTCATTTGCTCTTTGATTTTCCCTATATCTGTTCTAATTTATTTACTTTTTTTCTGTTCCTTCCATTGCCATTGAGTCGATTCCAACTCATATCTACCCTATAGGACAGAACAGAACTGCCCAGTAGGTTTTCCAAGAAGCAGCTGGTGGATTCAAACGGCAACTTTTTGGTTAGCAGCCAAGTGCTTAACCACTGTGCCACCAGAGCTCCATTCCCTCCATTAGTTAGTTCTAAAATTGAAAATATCTATTTTTCTCTTCAAATCATTTGGCTTCATTTATTTTCTTGAGAGCTTTCTTCAAATTATTTTTTCATCTGTACCAATCCTCTCTGGCAGCTAGAAATGAAAGCTAGGCTACTCTCCCCTTGACCATTCCTTATCATTTTCAATGCCTTCCCTTACTTATGTGAATTTGCTCATCCTCCCTTTACCTCTGCCAAATTTCCAAGCTTTTAAGAAATTAATTTCAGCTATTACCATTGCATGATCAGAAAAAGTGCTATCTTTCATTTTATATGTTGGACCTCTACTCTCTCTTGCATATAAATCCTGTCAACCCTACTGGATCACTTCCCTTTTATGTAAGCATATTGCAAAGTGTTAGCATAAGCTTCCAAATAATCTTTTTTCAAGTCTACATTTTGCACACAATTTTCTAAGTATTCGGCTTCACTGGTCAAAATCCAATTATCTCTGGCTCTATTCTCTTTTTCTGAGATGTAATTGAAATGTCCCTCTACTCTAAAATCACTCTATAAAGAATGAAGAAAGGGCACGGCATCCTTAATTTATAAATCCAAGCTATTCTCATCCCTAATTGACATCCTTAATTATGTCTTCCAATTCAGATCTCCTGTCTTTCAAACATTTGCATGATCATGTTTACCCAAAAATCCTACCCATCTGTTGCCATCTATTCTTCCTTTTTGAAAATAAGAAACTGGAACTCATCCCATTCATGTGAAGAATGGGCAAGTGCTATAAGTGAGGAGCAGTATGTTATGCATGCAGAAGAAATAGATAGGTAATAAGAAATGTAGAAAAATTCTTTAAGATAGAAGAATTTGAGCTAGGTTTGAAAGCATAGGTAGGATTTTAAGCAGAATGTTGTGTGGGATGTTATTGTATTCCAAATGGCAGGGAAAAAATGTACACAAGTATAAGGTCATGACATAGGGTTTTTTTTTTTTTTCAAAATGGCTAGTTCCTGTTGGCTGAAAGATGGGTTGCAAGGTAAGGTGGGAGCATGTTGTAGAAAGTATTGCAGACCTAAGGTGTTTAGACTTTTCTTGTAGTGAAGAGGAAGCAATTGGAAGTTTTAAAGCAGGAGTAACATAGTAGATTCTCAAATCTTTACTAAAAGAATGAATGAATGCATCAAAGATGCATCCAAAATCTTTTATTTGGGTGGAGTAGGAAGAGAGCAACTCGCTTAACAAAGGAAGACAAGAAAGCTTTGGTTAAAGGTAAATGGATTCAGCTTTGGACATAATTGAACTTAAGATGCATGAAAACAATTCAAGTCTAGATGTTCATCAAATATACAGACATGCAGTTCTGAGAGGCTGGACATACAGATAAAGATTGGGAGTCTACCACATAGATAGGATAGTTAAAGTCGTAGGTGTGGGTGAGATCACCATAACAAAACTCAGAGAAAAGATCAGACAGAATACCTACACTTATGGGATAGGAGGAGAAAAGAGCCAGTTAAAGAGAAAAATCACTTATCTGGGAGTTAGAAGGAGAATCCAGACACTGAAATATTATTGAAAACAAAAGAAGAGAGATTTTAAAGAAGGGGGGAGGTGATTACCAATGCCAAATGTTTCAGAGATGTGGAGAAGGATAAGTTATGAGAAGCATTAGATTTGACTATTAGGAAGTCATTAGAAAACTTCAAACAAAATATTTCAGTAGACTGGAAGATGCAGAAGTTAGATGGTAGGGGATAAGAAAGTAGAGGCAACAATTTTAGACTAGTCTTTAATGAAGTTCTGTGATAAAGTGAAGATAAGAAATGAGATAGCTCAAGAATTTAAAGGATGAATGGTTTTAGAACTGGGGGATCCTTTGTATGATTATATGTATTTTCAGAAGAAAGAAAGGGAAGGGACTGGAAGAGAAAGGAAAGGAATGAAAGGGAACAGAAGGAACTACTAGTTTATTCCTGCTGTTTCTTGCTGATCGTTGACTTTTACTGTTTTCCTTCACTTCTGTATATCCTACCTGACATCCATTAATATTCCTCACCTCAACATAACCTTCTCATATACGCATATTCTTTTCTGAATCTCTAACTCTTTTTCATGCAGTACCTGCCTACTTAGTGAAAACTGTAGTTAGTGATTACTACATTTTTCAAGAGGTTTAACTGTGATAGGAAGAAAAAAGAGTGATAACTAGAGAAGGGATAGCATAGTGGGGGAAAAACTTTACAGGTGATGGGGAGTCAGTAGAAGAAAGGAAGGAGGTGTTAGAACCAAAATCAAAAAAGAAATATTTCAGTTCTAGAGAAGGTGGGAGGGAATGGAATCCAGAACACAGCTAAAAAGATTAATTTTGGGCATAAAGAAGAGTACTTCTCCACTGAGGCAGGAGGGAAGAAGGCAATGATGGGTCAAATGCATACATGTTTGTAGAGGCAAGGAGCAGAAAGTTTAAGAGTTCCAACCTGATGATACCTATTTTTTCTGGGGTAGTAGGGAAGTCAAGTACTGACAGTGAGGTAGAAGTGGTGGAGTCAAAGATGTAAAGAGGTTCATGAAGATTTTAACAAGATATTGTAGGAAATGAGGGAGAGAGAAGTCTATGAAAACATACAACTATCGATAACATGGAGGGCCCAAACAAGATAGACCATAAATATGCAGAGACATAAATCCACATAGTTATGAGTGCACTCTTTTCTCTTAGCAATACTCAGCAGCCTGGATGTAGGAAAAGATGGCAAAGACTTGAATCATTTAGGTGAAATTGGGATGAGGATGGATCCCAATGTCCCAAGAGATCATGTTGTGCTTGGAAAATTGCAGGAGTTTGCTATGGCTGGAGCATAGTAGATGAGGCTGGAAAAGTTAATTAGGAGACCAATAATTGACATCCTCTATGCCTTTGGCAATGGGGATCCATTGAAAAGTTTTAGCTGGAAAATGGCTTGATCAGACCTGTGTTTTGAAAATGTCACGAGGGAATATCTGTGGAGAGTGAAATAGAGAGAGGAGAGACTGGAGGCAGAGAGACTGGAGGCAGAGAGACTGGAGGCCATTTAAGAGGCAATTTTGAAAGTATAAGATGAGAGGGCCTGAACAAAGACTCAGAAGAAGGCATAGACAGGAGAATATGGTTTATAGAGTCATAGAGAGACATTTAGTTGAGGATGGACTTGAGAGAACTTGGTGAGTAAAGAGATTTTGGTTTATTTGAATTGCTGGATTTCTTCCTATACATCCTTCTTTACTCCCATTTGCAGCTGATAAGTGATCCTTCCTCTGGCAGAATTCAAGAGACAAAAAGCTGAGATCTAAATACATCTAAAGTCTCATAAACTATTTTTGAAACTCAAGTAGTATGATGGAAGGAGTGTAGACTTTGGAGTCAGATAGTCCTGGGTTCTAAACCCTACTCCATCACTTAATAGCTGCATGATTAATATAGTTAACCTTGCTGAGCCTCAGTTTCTTCTTATGTAAAATGAAGATCATATCTATTTTCCAGAAATACTGAAAACATATATGGACCATAGATGGTTTGAACACTCCCTGGTAAACAGTAGATGCTCATTAAATGATAGATAGTTCTACTTCCATTGTTTTTATTAATATTAGTAAATTTGCTATTCTGTCAGTGTTCATGTAATGCTATTCTCTCAGTGCTCATGTAGTGCTTTTGCCAGCCTGTGCTGCCCCCTCCAGGGCTGGTGTTATAGTGTCACAGCCTGCCAGTGCTTCCCCCCCCACCCACTGATGTCATATCTGGCAGGCTTTCAAGTCAATTGTGGATAGGTGACTCCCTAAGTACTGCTTAATGATCCATTGTGCTTTAGGTTCACCCTGCATGCTTCAGGCCACACAGTGTGGGGAATCTGCCCTGCATCCAGTCCCACCATTGAGCCAGCTGGCCCTAGATTCATACCAATGGCAGTCTGTCCTTCAAACCAGACCATATCGGGATGGCCAATTAAAACACACCACATAGAGATTGCTCGCCAGATCATGTACTTAACTTTTGCCATGTTATCTGCACAAATGCATCTCATAACATTCTGCTTATCATATGTGGATATGCTATATTCACATATGTTATATTCTCATATGCCTTTAATGTGTTATTTTCTATACAGTAGCCTGAAACTGAATCCTGTGATTATCCATTCTTGGGCTCAAACAGGGCAGTACCTGTTATTCAAATAATATTGTACCTATGACAAAGAGACCACACTAATCTCTGTAGTATTACAATTTTAGCATAGGTGCTACCATGAAAAAATACAATGTATGTACAGTGATTGGCTGCTTCTCATAAATATAAAAAGAGAACCACTCCTGATCCCGCCAACCCCAGTCATGCCTCACATCCAACTACCTGAAAGTATACCAATTAGAAGAAGCCCCTTAAATCTCATCACTGAAGGGGGTCCCCCAAAAGCAAAATCTTAGCAACCAAGGTCCCTCTAACTATATCATGGATAGTTATCCCTGAAATCACATCTGCCTATCATATGACTACCACCAGATAAACACACCAAGCCAAACCATCAAGTCGATTCCGACTCATAGTGGAAGCCATAGCTCAAGTAGCTCTTAACCACTGTGCCACCACGGCTCTACCAGCAGATACTGCCTTTCAAATAACTATGGGTAGGTGGTTATACCTCTAATGACACCATTTGAATGAAGAAATCATGCAACATGTATGCCTTTAGATTACACATACACAGACATAATCAGAATGGTTTACTGTTTTGTGCTGAAGAAATCCAGTATGGTCCTTTTAACAGAAGAAGCTTGTTTAGGATTCTCTCCTCAGGAATCTACTAGGTTGTTGCTCAGAGTAATCATTTTCCATGACCAAGGTTCAGCTTGAGGCCCTGGTGGCGCAGTGGTTAAGCATTTGGCTGCTAACCAAAAGTCAGCAGTTCGAATCCACCAGCCACTCCTTAGAAACCCTATGGGGCAGTCCTATTCTGTCCTATAGGGTAGCTATGTGTCAGAATCAACTCGACGGCAACAGGCTTTGTTTTGTTTTGTTTTTAAGGTTCAACTCATCAGTCTTGGAGGAAGTACAGCCAGAATACTCCTTAGAAGCAAGGATGGTGAGACTTTGTCATGCTTACTTTAGACACGTCATCAGAAAAGACCAATCGGTACCAAAGCACACCATGTTAGTAGTAAAGGGTCAGTGAAAATGAGGGAAACTCTTCATAAGATGAATTAAACAACACTTGCAACAATGGACTCAAATATATCAACAATTGTGAGGATAGTGCAGGAACCGGCAATGTTTCATTCTGTTATACCTAAGGTCACCATGAGTCAGAGCTAACACCACAGCAAATAACAACAAGGTTCAACTTTAAGTTATAACCTGAGAGGCACAAAACAGTCTGTGCATGAAAGGAGATCAAAATGTGATGTATTTTCTAAAATTTTCCTTCAGCATTAGCCCTATGGCCCTAAGCTAATAAGAGCTCCAGTAAGACCTTATTAGGTGCTCTTTACAATGTTCTCATTCAGTCAGATGTTCTAAAGTATTCCCGTGCCTAAGCCAGAAATGGGTTCAATGGCATTCATGGTCACTTTTCTCTCTTTGTACTGTGGAACCACTACTAATTTTCTAGAATGAGGGCAAAATGAAGAAGGAAGAAAAGTAATCTGTCATTACTGATCCTACCCTCATCTCATCTCTCAAAAATTCACACAGCTACTCTCATGAATAAAAAAAAATCCACAAGGTGTGAAGAGCCTTCCTGGCTACAATGGAAAGAGCAGAGAGTTTTCAGTAATGGATTAGGAGTCCACTTTTGGATAAAAGCAGGTAGACCTTTAACCTTCAAGGACATTTATGATAGCAGCAGCCATGAAGCTTACTATTTGAAATGCAGTTGAATGAATGTTTATGGGATATAAGATTAAAATAAACTTTTCAGTAATTTTAATACATTTCTGTAAACCCCTCAAAAAATTCACAAAGCTACTCTCAGGATCAAGGACAAGAAGCCAAGGAAACGAATATCTCCACTCTAGAAGGTTTCACTGCTTTTCTCCCTCCCCCAGTGTTTTCTTTCCCTTGCAGCCCAGCAGGGGTAGACAATCACTGCCTAACAATTTTCCAGCATGGGTTATTTTCATTTCATCTCAGCCATCTCCTACTAGTGTACTACGCAAAACAGCTAACACAATGGTAGATTTTAAGCATTTATGCACACTAGCAAACAATTCTAGCACAACCTTGTGGCTGTGTTTCACAAGAAAATGGGCTCTGCTGGCTTTTCTGCTGTCCACACATATGTTTGTGTGTGTATGTGTTTACATACTTGTGTATAAACAGTAACTACAACTAAGAACTAGAAAACTAGGAACTAAAGCAGTGGGTTCCAATTGGTGTGACTTTCCATCCTCACTCCAGGATGAATTACATGCCTCTCCTGTGTACCAAAGCCATATAACCTTTAATATCCATGAAATTACATAGTTCTTCCACTCTGGGATCATCAAATTTCCTCCAGCATTTTCTGAATGCATTGGTTTGAGTATCTAGACCCCAGAAAATCAACTATCTGTGTACTCAAAGATTTACTTCTGAGGATAGACACAAAATTGGTTCCTCTGATGATTTCGTTCTGTTGTACATAGGGTCACTATGAGTTGGAACTGAATCAACAGCACTGAACAACAACAACAAGAGTAAACATGTACGTAAACCAAAAAGCAGTCATTTGAACAGAACAAGGAGATATTACACGGTTTAAAATCAGGAAGGATGTGGATCAGGGTTATATCCTTTAACTATACTAATTACATCTGTATGCTGAGCAAATAATCCAAGAACCTGGGCTGCAAGAAGGAGAATGTAGAATCAGGATTGGAGGAAGACTCATTAACAGATGACACAACCTTGCTTGCTGAGAGTGAAGAGGACTTGAAGCACTTACTGGTGAAGATTTAAGACTACAACCTTCAGTATGGGTTACACGTCAACATAAAGAAAACAAAAATCCCCACAACTGGACCAATAAGCAGCATTACGATAAATAGAGAAAAGATTCAAGTTATCAAGGATTTCATTTTACTTGGATCCCCAATCAAAACCCATGGAAGCAGCAGTCAGGAAATCAAAAGATAAATTGCATTTGGCAAATCTACTCCAAAAGACCTCTTTCAAGTGTTGAAAAGCAAAGAAGTCACTTTGAGGACTAAAATGCACCTCACCTGAGTTATGGTATTTTCAATCGCCTCATGTCCATGTGAAAGCTGGGCAATGAATAAGGAAGACCAAAGAAGAAATGATGTCTTTGAATTATGGTGTTGGTGAAGAATATTAAATATACCATGGACTACCAGAAGAATGAACAAATCTGTCCTGGAAGAAGTACAGCCAGAATGATCCTTAGAAGAAAGGATAGTGAGACCACATCTCACATACTTTGGACATGTTATCAGGAGGGACCAGTCCCTGGAGAAGGACATCATGCTTGCTAAAGTAGAGTGTCAGCAAGTAAGAGGAAGACCTTCAGTAAGATGGATTGACATAGTGGCTGTGCAACAATGGGCTCAAACATAGCAACGATTGTGAGGATGGTACAGGACCTGGCAGTGTTCTGTTGCACATAGGGTTGATACGAGTTGGAACTGACTCGACAGCACCTAACAACACTGGTGAACAAGGCAGAATCAACTGGAATGGAAGTGGTGTGAAGCTATGCGTGGTAGTTTGAATATGTCATTCAAACATAACCTTTCTCCCAATTCCAGAAGGTCACGTGGAATGTCATCCATGAAATATTAGAATATAACTGGAACACTATGTAACCCAAAATGTATGACACCATAATTGAAATGGCAAATGTGGCTTTCATCTTTATCTTTAGAGTTCAGGAAGTGGCTGTATGTCTCCCTGAGTGTTCAAATTAAAAATAACTCGGTCCCCCAGAGATCGTCCAGAAAGTCAGAGATGAAGGAGTGCCATCTGCCAGTCCTACATCATCACAGATCAATTTCTAGTGGTCTGGCAAAGTGTCCCCAGCAGGGAATGCTGAAAGGCAGGCAGATGAACCTCCTCCACAGCTTTTTATTGGTCTATTCCTAGAGACCTTACTTTTCTAGAGAACATTGCTGGGGAAAACACTAAAATGAAAAACACTGAACAAAGGACCACAAATTGGAATTGGTCTAAAGACCTTGAGTCAAACAAGACCAAGTATTAACTGGCAACAAGGAAGGAGAGACTGCAAACATGAGCAGCTTAATGTGTCCCTCTACTTATACTCTGGGGGGTTAAGTCTCTTTGTGTGATGGGTTCCTGCAAAAAAAGGAGGACTCAAAAAAGTAAACAATTATAATTTAATGTGGGAAAATGCTGTGTTAGAAGTGAATACAGGGTTCTACGAGAATATATCGACACCTAGCACAGACTTAGAAGATAAATGTAATCAGAGAGGGCTTCCTCCAAGATATGACATCTGAAATGAGTTTTGAAGGATGAAATGGATTTTGTCTGGTGAAGAAGTTGTGGCAGGCATTGAAATCCTTTGAGGTTCCTGTGCAAAGCCATGAAGGCATGAAAGAGGAGAGGTATGTGCAAACTGAAAGGCTGGAGTGTGGAGTTTAAAAGGACGGTGAAGAAATGGCAAGAAAGGGCAGGGGAGACAATGGCAAGATAAGAGGCTTCAGCAGTGAGCATCAGTCCTGTCATGAATGGCCTTGTATGGAACTATACTCTAACTGCCATAAATGTTATGACTCTAATAATTAAGCTTCCTGAGAGCACAGACTGTACATGTTGTATTCATGAGTTCATCCCCAATGTCTCTAACATGGTACATAGCACACAGTAGATGCTCCAAGGATAGTATGAATGAACCCTGTTTAAACATTATCCAAATAGCTAAGAAAATCCATTAAAGGATTTTAAGCAGGTAAGTGCTATGAATTGATTTAGACTATAGATAGACCCTGGTTGCCAAATGGAAAATAAATGGAAGGGGTCAACATTGGGTGTGGGGAGACTGTCCATAAGACTATTGAAATGTAGGTGAGAAATATGGTGGCCAGGAATGGGGAATTTAGAAAATTGGATAGATACTTAATAGACAGAATGAATGGGTTATTGGATGAGAAAGAAGATGGTACCACCAGTTTGCTCAAAGAACATGTCAAAGAGGGTACCACCAGCTCAATGACTTGAGCAAGGTGTTGCTATTTCCTGAGACACGGAATACTTGGAAAGAAGCATGTTTGTGAGTCAGAGAAGGGGTATGGTAGGTGGGATGGGGTGTGAAGTAAATAAGTAATAAGAAAAGTAAGGGAAAAAATTAGTGCCATTTTGGACACTCAGTTTAAGGTGCCCGAGGGATATTCAGGTGGATATAAACCCAATAGTCAATTGGATATATATCTGAGGGTCAGAGAGAATATAGATTTGAAAATCTGCATATAGATGGTAGTTGAAACTGTATGTCCCATTTGATTGGCTTCTTTAATGTCTCCTCTCATGTCCATGTCCCAGTGAGCTCTGCCTAAAAAGCCAGGCACCATTATCTGAATTCCTAATTGGTATCTAATCTTCTTCCTCATGTCCCCTAATCCAGCCCAGGCTCCAAGAACACCATCTGATAAGTTTTTCAGGAGACTGGGCAAAATTCTCTGCATTGTACAGTTATTGCAGCTTCTACTTACACCCACAGCTCCCAACTTTTAACAGCACAAGAGTGCCCTCCAGTGTTCAACACAATATGTACAGGGGCACAGAGTTAGAACAGAGCTCTGAACCTTTGCTTTCAACCGGCACCACTGCTTCTGACGCTCCTAGTTCTGGGGAAATTCATTAGCAACATGCGACCCCAGATTTGGAAGGAATCTAGGTACTTCCGATTCTGGCAGAGCACAAGGAGAGTCCAGCAAGCCCAAATCTCTTTTGGCAATATGTTTTTTCCAGTAGTCCCATTGGTTAAGAGATAGCCTATAGAGCCACTTGTTGAACTCAAAGACCAGGCCTTGCAGTCTGGGTTCTCAGCAACCTCGGGGGAAACTACAAGATGGATTGGTCAGAGTCTCTGAAGTTCCTATCCTCAGAAATAATAAACCTCAGGGTGTGAATACAGATATTCAGAAAACCAGTGAAATAGGGGAACTTCTGGACCCACTAGCCTCTAAATATTTATCAAAGCAGAACCAGCCACTTTTTCTACAGGTGCCACCTCCATCACTGGAAAATCCTTCGTTTACTAATCAGAGTGCCAGGGTGGAGATGGAGGGTTCACCTTCTACCTTTACCTTCGAAGGGCAATGGGGGAGGCATTCCATAACATAGAATTCTGGGTAGTAAGTTCTGGCCTTTAGACAGAACCCAAGGTTGTCCTGATTTAAATGGATAATCTTTTAGATATCCCTCATTGGAAGGAATAGAGACATTCACTGAGATGCTCATGAGATAGCATGCAAAAAAAAAAAAGACAGTATTATCAGTGTGTTACTGATCATGTTGCTAGAAAAGGACATCATGTTTGGTAAAGTAGAGGGTCAGCAAAAATGAGGGAAACCCTCCATGAGATGGATTGCCATGATGGCTGTAACAATAGGCTCAAACATTTTGAAGATGGCGCGGAACTGGACCATGATTTGTTGTGTTATACATAAAGTCGCCATGAGTTAAAGGCAATTAACCACAGCAACAACTGTTATATCCCTCCTCTCTGATCTACTGCCTAAACATATGCCCTTCATCTTACTTTGGAGTTCTGCCTTAACTTCTGCTGTGCCCACTATAACCATATACCATTTGTCACTTTTCTACCTGAGATCCCAGATAACTGTGTCATTTACCAGAAGGCATTTTCAGAATTGAAAACAGATTTGTTTCTGCATAACGAATGTGAATATGATTAATCTGGGGTATGGAGCCCATGGTTATATCAAGAACTTGCATTGTTTCTCTAAGTCTAACGCCAAGTCCCTCCAACAATATATAGATAACAACTTGTGGCAGAAGTATATCAGGCCCTTGTAACAGTCCTATGCAGTGAAATCTGTGAGAGCCAGAAATCAACGGGACTGCCTTATTTTTCCGGGTCTCACAAGTTTTCCGCCTTTGACAAGGCTCAGACTTACCACTTTTCTATCACTTGTTTCAGTGGAAAATATTTTAATTTTCCTTCTCTGACAGGTTTCTGCGTTACATAGGTTCTGGCTTTTGCAAGCTTGCTGCATAAATAAAAGGGGAAGTTCTGCATCTTCCAGGCATTACCTAAGCCTCAGTGCAATATAAGCTCTGATCATCCCTACTGATTCAGGACCTCCCTGATCATCTCAGCAAACCATAGTTTTTTTAAGATAAACTTTATTGACATTCACATGATGTTTTATAATATGCTAATCATGTTAAACTTAGAAACACCTCAGGTAAATACAGTTTGTCCTAAGATTGATGATGTTTATCAGGTTCTGGTAGTTCATTCTTTACTGCTTGAGTTGGCCCAATAACTGACCTCAAGAAGTGGAGAGGATTTACTTAGCTAAAAACTTTTCTACCTACTTAAAGATTTGTGAAATATTGATCATCTCAGGCCTTGGAGTGGCCATGAAAACCTGGGGCATCCAGAGTACTGGGTTTAACCTTGTCCAGTTCTTCAATGTGCCATGTAAATATTATTATTTTCTACGTGGACTTTAACATGAACCTTTTTGGAAAGGCTGGTTTAGTTTTCCACCATAGTTGTAGTCATCCAGCAGATGAAGATCCTATTCTCTACCCTAATTCTCTTCCATGCCCTGACACTAACCTACTCCAACCTGACATAGTCTTATAAAGAAAAAAAACTGTTTCAAAAAACACAATAAGGACCATTTTATCCCCAGAAGAACCCTATCTCTGGGGACATCCACCTCAACACCTATTTCTCCAGGAAGCTATCTTTGCATAAAGTCAAATATATTTTATGAGAATTAGAGTAATCTCCACCAAGGCTGTCTTTGAGACTTAGAGGCGATACTTCACTCAGTGCTCAATAGCCCAAAGCAGCTAAGGCAGTGCCAGATCAGATTATGTCAGATATTCATTCCACAAGTACTGTTGAGTGCTTACTGCTACATGGACCACATACCTGGTATCCTTTGATTTTACCAGGCAGCCCATATCACTAGGTATACGCACTCTCATGGAAGCCAGATTATCTGCCCTAGCAAGCCTGCCCTGGCAGATTATCTAAACATAATTTTAGAGCCATCCATTTCCAAATATAACTAACGAAAGCAATCTGGCAGAAGAAGTAGGCAGATACCTAGGAATACCAGTGATAGACTGAAAGTCAGGTATGCCCAAAGCCAACAATGGGAAGTACAGACTAATAGGCTGGTACCCATTTAGGAAGGCCTATGGAGCCCTGGTGGCGGTGAAGTGGTTAAGAGTATGCTTGCTAATCAAAATGTCGCTAGCTGGAATCTACCAGTTGCTCCTTGGAAACCCTATGGAGTAGCTCTACTCTGTCCTATAGGGTGGCTATAAGTCAGAATTGACTTGACAGCAATGGGTTTCGTTTTATTGGTTCTCAAATAGGCACCTGGAGAGACAGGGCCAAGATGGCAGAGTAGTCAGACAATTCCTGTGGCTCCTCTTACAAAAAAAACCTGAAAAAAAAGTGAATCCATTATATATGACAATCTAGGAGCCCTGAACATCAAAGGCAAAGCTGAGGAATTGGACTGAGCAGCAGGGGGAGGGAGAGACAATTCAGAAGCAGGGAGCAGTTGCCAGACCTGATCCAGCGGGCACTGGCACCCTGCAGGCCAGATCAGCTGGCACTAGTAGTGAGTCAAGCAGTGGCATTTGGGGCATATTATCCACATGAGGAGAGACTGAGCAGTGGAGAATCTACTCAAGCCTCCAGAACCAGTGAAAACTGGTGCTCAATCAGCAAAAGATAAGTACATGCATCTAACCTACCACGCATATCAAAAAAATCCCTTTGGGAAAAAATTCTCTCTCATTTACCTGCTCCCTCCCCACTCTGTACCAGGTCCTGGGCCAGCATCAGAGATTGCCAGTCCCCTGGGCTGGAAGTAGGACCCATCACACTCACTGAGCCATTCTCCCGGCCTTGGAGAGGGAACAAATTGACAAACAGGAAAAAATAATCTGCCAGCTCCCCTAAGCTGGAAACTCAGGGCAGGCACAGATTCTTTGCCTAGGCACAGGCATAAGGGGTCCAGGGACTTGGAATGCCTTTTACCCCTGCATAGACCTGTATGGGCCATTTCAACAGCATAGGTCCTCATTAGCACAGTACAACAGGGTACATATATGAAGCCTAACTTCAACTGTATCTGCTATACGATGGAGTGGCAGGTTCATGATATTTGACACTGCCATGTATATTAAGCAGGCCCCTCACCTACCCACATCAGGGGCCTGAGGACTGGTGGCTCCACTCATGCCACCTAGTTACCTGTAACAGGGGTTCAAGAATAAGTGATGCCTCCCAGTCCTTCACCAACAGCACTGGGTGCCCATAGTCTGGCTGCAAAACCCACTCACCTACGCACTCTAGGGAACAGGGACACCCTTTCTTCCCAGACACTCAGGGACAGCTGTAAGCCCCCTGCCTTGCTCAGCATGTGAACCCCTACAGCAGCCAGATACCTGTGCCTACACCAATCACCCCTACCTGTCTAGGACTGTAGGTGAGAGCTGGCAGCACACACTTGGTGACTTACAACCTGGACACCTGAGCAGACTCCATACAAGAAAAGTAAATGGACTCCTGGGCTCACATACCTAGTTACAGATCTAACCACCTGGTGACAGGACACTAGAGCTTCAAAGGCACCAATAATCAAACTAACTCAAGCAACCAGACTATTTGGGCATATCAAAACAAAACAAGAAGCTAAGACACAGTAAGCAAAAATAAAAAAATAAATAAATAACTTATTCAAGTCTCAGAGAGAACAGTCAGCATCAAATCACATACACAGGCAGACCACAATGGCTTCAGCAAGCTCCCAAAACAAAGAATCAAGAAATCTTCCAGATGAAGATAACGTCCTAGAATTACTGGAAGTAGAATATAAAAGATTAATATATAGAACTCTTCAAAAGATCAAGAAGACGATCAGACAAAACACAGAACAAGCCAAGGAGCACACAGATAAAGCAAGAGATGAATTCAAAAAGATTATAGAAGAATATAATGACAAATTTAAGAGGCTGCAAGAATCCATAGAGAGACAGCAAGCAGAAATCCAGAAGGTTAACAATAAAATTTCAGAATTAGACAACTCAATTGAAAGGCATAGGAGCAGAACTGAGGCAATGGAAGTCAGAATTAGTGAGATTGAAGACAAAGCACTTCACAGTAGCTTATTTGAGGAAAAATCAGATTAAAAAAATTAAAAAATAAAAAACCTTAAGAATCATGTGAGACTCTATCAAGAGGAATAACCTACAAGCGACTGGAGTCCCAGAACAGGGAGGGATTACAGAAAACACAGAGAGAACTGTTGAATATTTGTTGTCAGAAAACTTCCCTGGTATAGTGAAAGATGAGAAGATATCTATCCAGGAAGTTCATTTAACCCCACACAAGGTAGATCCCAAAAGAAAGTCACCAAGACATATTACAATCAAACTTGCCAAAACCAAAGGTAGAGAATTTTAAGAGTGGCTAGGGATAAATGAAAAGTCATCTACAAAGGACAGTCAATAAGACTGAGCTTGGACTACTCAGCAGAAAACATGCAGGCAAGAAGGCAACTCAGTGACATAAATAAAGCCTTGAAGGAAAATTTGCCAGCCAAGAATTATATAGAGAGCAAAACTGTCCTCAAATATGATGGAGAAATTAGGGCATTTCCAGTTAAACAGAAGTTTAGGGAATTTACAAAAATCAAACCAAAATTACAAGAAATACTAAAGGCAGTACTCTGGTTAGGAAATCAATAACATCAGATAACAACCCAATACTGGAACACAGGACAGAGGAACAAGATATCAACCAAAATAGGGAAGTCAAAAAAATAAATCAAAGCTAAAACACTGAAAATAGGAAAACAGAGACATCAATATGTAAAAGATGACAACATTAAAACAAAAAAGGACTAAATAATGTAGTCATAGATCTCTCATATGGAGAGGAATTCAAAGCGATATAAAGAAATAAAAGATGGGTTTAAACTTAGAAAAACAGGGGTAACTAATAAGGGAACCACAACAGAAACTAACAACCCTGCATATCAAAATAAAAAACAAGAAAAACATAAAGACTAAGAAAATGCAAAAGCAACAACAATGAAAAAGATGAAAAGAAAAACAATTCAGCACAGAAAATTAAGTGGAACAAAGAAACTGTCAAAAACACCCAAAACAAGACATCAAAGACAGCACTAAACTCACACCTATCAATAATTACACTGAATGTAAATTGATTATTGCACCAATAAAGAGACAGAGAGTGGCAGAATGGATAGGAAAAACACAATCCGTCTGTATGCTGCTTACAGAAGACACACCTCAGACTTAAAGACACAAACGAACTAAAAATCAAAGGATGGAAAGAAATATATCAAGCAAACAACAATCAGAAAAAGAGCAGGAGTGACAACATTAATCTCTGACAAAACAGACTTTAAAGTAAAATCCACCACAAAGGATAAGGAACGACACTATCTAATGATTAAAGGGTACACCAGGAGGTCATAACCATAATAAATACACACCAAATGACAGGGCTCCAAAATACATAAAACAAACTCTAACAGGGTTAAAAAGAGAGATAGACGGCTCCACAATAAGAGTAGGAGACTTCACACCACTTTTGGTGAAGAACAGAACATTTAGAAACAAGCTCAATAAAGACACAGAAGATCTAAATGCCACAATCAACCAACTCGACCTCATAAACATATACAGAGCACTCCACCCAACAGCAAAGTATACTTTCTTTTCCAATGCACATGGAACAATCTACAGAATAGGCCATATATTAGGTCATAAAGCAAACCTTAAAAGGATCCAAAGAATCGAAATATTACGGAGCATTTTTTCTGACCATAAAGGCATAAAAGTAGAAATCAATAACAGAAAAAGCAAGGAAAAAAAAATGAAATACATGGAAACTGAACAACACCTTGCTCAAAAAATACTGGGTTAGAGAAGAAATTAAGAATGGAATAAAGAAATTCACAGAATCAAATGAGAATGAAAACACATGCTGCCAGAACCTTTGGGACAGAGCAGAAGTAGTGCTCAGAGGTCAATTTATAGCAATAAATGCACACATCCAAAAAGAAGAAAGGGCCAAAATCAAAACATCAACCCTACAACTCAAACAAAGAGAAAGAGAGGAGCAAAAGATGCCCTTGGGCACCAGAAGAAAGCAAATAATAAAAATTAGAGCAGAATTGAAAGAAATAAAGGACAGAAAAACAATAGTAAGAATCAGCAAAACTAAAAGTTGGTTCTTTAAAAGGATCAACAACACCGACAAACTACTGGCAAAACTGAAAAAGAAAAACAGGAGAGGATTCAAACAACCCAAATAAGGAGAGAAATGGGGGACATTACAACAGATCTAATTGAAATAAAAAGATCAGAACACATTGCTATGAAAAACTATACTCCAACAAATATGAAAACCTAGAGGAAATGGACAAATTTCCAGAAACACACTACCTAGCTAAACTAACACAGACAGAGGTAGAACAACTACATAACAAAAGAAGAGATAGAAAAGGTAATTAAAAAACTCCCAACAAAGAAAAGCTCTGACCCTGACGGCTTCACTGGAGAATTCTACCAAACTTTCAAAGAAAAGTTAACACCACTACTACCAAAGACATTTCAGAGCATAGAAAAGGATGGACTATTCCCAAACTCATTCTATAACCCTGATACCAAAACCAGGTAAAGACATCACAAATAAAGAAAACTACAGGCCAAGATCCCTCATGAACAAAGATGTAAAAATACTCTACAAAATTCTAGCTAATAGAATTCAACAACATATCAAAAAAATAACTCACTATGACCAAGAGAAAATTCATACCAGGTATGCAGGGATGGTTCAACATCAGAAAACCAATCAACGTAATCCATCACATAAATAAAACAAAAGACAAGAACCACATGACTTTATCAGTTGGTGCAGAAAAGGCATTTGGCAAAGTCCAACACCCATTCGTGATAAAAATTCTCAGCAAAATAGGAATAGAAGAGGCAGGGCCAAGATGGCTGACTAGGTAGAAGCTACCTCAGATCCCTCTTGCAACAAAGACTCGGAAAAACAAGTGAATCAATCACATACATGACAACCTACGAACCCTGACCATCAAACACAGATCTAAAGAGTTGACCTGAGTGACAGAGACTGAGAACTAACAACCAAGGGGAAGCAGCGACTGTTTTTGGAGCCTGGAGCCAGCGTCCCAGTCAGAAAACCTTCGCGCCGGGCTTTGGACTGGGCGCAGGGGAGCTGAGCTCGGCTTCCTGAGACGGCACAAACACAGGACACAGCCCTCGACCCCAGAAGTGACCTCAGGGGAAGCCCAGCCAGTGTACGCAGGCAGGGCAGCTATGCGGCTGACAGGAGGAGAAGTCACCGGAAGGCAGCGATTGGTTTTGGAGCCTGGAGTGCGGCGTCCCAGCCGGGGAACCTTGGCGCTGGTCTTTGGACTGGGAGCGGAGGAACTGACCATGGCTTTTGAGACAGCACAAGCACAGGACGTGGGCCTGACCCTCAGGGACAATCTCGACCGAGCCAATGCACACAGGCTACACACCCCTTAGGAATCTCAGATAAAACAGTCATCACCAAGCAAGATGAGTAACTTTGTCTATATTCCTGGGTACTACTCTCTCTTATCTATCTGATCCTTCCACTCCCCTTCCCAGGCGGCTTCATTAACATTGGAATTTCCTGGGCCAGAGTGCTCTGCGGGGTTTTTTTTTTTTTTTGTCTTTCTCTAACCCATTCTCCTGGCCTGAGAGAAGCAGCAACGAAAAACCCAGGGACCAAAAATCCTTCCCTGACTTCCCGAAATTGGACTAAAAATACAGAACCAGCCAGCTCCAGCCAAGCATATGAGATCCACGGTCTTGGCCTTTCATCCCTACAGGGAACAAGGTGGCTATTATAATGCAAAGGGAATTCTGATACTGATCTGACTGTAATTATTTTAGCGGATTACTGGAAAGACAAGTTTCCCAGGTCTGATATCTCTACCTATTAAACAGAGCCCTCACTGACCCACAACGGGGAACTGAGGGCTGAAGCTCCACCCAAATCACCTAGCCTCCTGCCATAGGGGTCTGAGGATAGTGACACCTACCAATCTGTAGAGGCACATGCACTGGGTGCCTGAGGTACAGCTGCAGAGCCCACCCACCAAAGTGCTTTAGGAATAGAGACACACCTACCTCACTGGCACTTGGGGGAAGCCTGTCAGTATCCTGTCTCCCCTGGAGTGTGACCCCATGCTGCTACTAGAATCTGGGGCACACAAATATCACGACTACTCTTCCGAGTGAATAGGTGACAGTCTACACCACACACTTGGTAACCCAAAATCACATTTGACTCAAGAATAGTGAATGGACTCTAAGGCTTATATATCTGGTAACAGCCCAAACCACCTGGTAATAGGACATAAGTGATTCAAAGGCTACAACAATCAAGACAGCGCAATCTAGTAGCCCATCTACGTATACTGAAAGAAAACAAAACAAGATAAGACTCAGTGAGCAAATATAGAATAAAATATTACAATATCTTAGTGATGGCTCAGAGACAGCAGTCGATATCAAACCACGTAAAGAAGCAGACCATGATTGCTTCTACAACTCCCCAAATTAAAGAATCAAAATCTTTCCCAAATGAAGATACAATCCTGGAATTGCCAGATGCAGAATATAAAAAACTAATTTACAGAATGCTTCAAGACATCAGGGATGACCTCAGAAACGAAATAAGGCAATCTACAGAAAAAGCCAAGGAACACACTGATAAAGCAGTTGAAGAAATCAAAAAGATTATTCAAGAACATAGTGGAAAAATTAATAAGCTGCAAGAATCCATAGAGAGACAGCATTCAGAAATACAAAAAATTAACAATAAAATTACAGAATTAGATGACTCAATAGGAAGCCAGAGGAGCAGAATCGAGCAATTAGAATGCAGAGTGGGGGAGGTGGAGGATAAGGCAAGATACCAATATAAAAAAATAGTTGAGGAAAAATCAGATAAAAGAATTTAAAAAAATGAAGAAACCCTAAGAATCATGTGGGACTCTATCAAGAGGAATAATTTGCGCGTGATTGGAGTTCCAGAACAGGGAGGGATAACAGAAAACACAGAGAGAATAGTTGAAGATCTGTTGGCAGAAAACTTCCCTGACATCAGGAAAGATGAAAGGATATCTATCCAAGATGCTCATCGAACCCCATTTAAGATTGATCCAAAAAGAAAATCACCAAGACATATTATCATCAAACTTGCCAAAACCAAAGATAAAGAGAAAATTTTAAAAGCAGCCAGGGATAAAAGAAAGGTCTCCTACAAAGGAGAATCAATAAGTATACGTTCAGACTACTCAGCAGAAACCATGCAGTCAAGAAGGCAATGGGATGACATATATAGAGCACTGAAGGAGAAAAACTGCCAGCCAAGGATCATTTATCCACCAAAACTCTCTCTCAAATATGAAGGCGAAATTAAAACATTTACAGATAAACACAAGCTTAGAGAATTTGCAAAAACCAAACCAAAGCTACAAAAAATACTAAAGGAAATTGGTCAGAAAATAAATAATATCAGATACCAAAACAACACAAGGTCACAGAACATCCTGATATCAACTCAAATAGGAAATCACAAAAACAAATAAAGACTAATTTTAAAAATAAAAACATGCTCAAAACGGAATCATTGAAGTCATTATGTAAAAGATCACAATAATCAAAAAGAGGGACTGAATACAGGAGGCATAGAACTGCCATATGGAGAGGAAAACAAGGCAATATAGGATGATATAAGTTAGGTTTTTACTTAGAAAAATAGGGGTAAATATTAAGGTAACCACAAAGAGGTATAACAATTCCATAACTCAAAATAAAAACCAAGAAACACATAACAACTCAGCAAACATAAATTCAGCTACTACGAAAATGAGAACCACACAATTTACAAAGAAAAACGTCTCAGAACAAAAAAGTAAGTGGAAAAATGAAATTGTCAACAACACACACATAAAGGCGTCAAAATGACAGCACTAAACACATACTTATCTATAATTACGCTGAATGTAAATGGACTAAATGCACAAATAAAGAGACAGAGAGACTCAGACTGGATAAAGAAACATGATCCGTCTATATGCTGCCTACAAGAGACACATCTTAGACTTAGAGACACAAACTAAAACTCAAAGGATAGAAAAAAATATATCAAGCAAACAACAATCAAAAAAGAGCAGGGGTAGCAATATTAATTTCTGACAAAATAGAATTCAAAGTTAAATCCACCACAAAGGATAAAGAAGGACACTATATAATGATTAAAGGGACACTTGACCAGGAAGATATAACCATATTAAATATTTATGCACCCAATGACAGGGCTGCAAGATACATAAAACAAACTTTAACAGAACTGAAAAGTGAGATAGACACCTCCACAATTATAGTAGGAGACTTCAACACACCACTTTCGGAGAAGGATAGGACTTCCAGTAAGAAACTCAATAGAGACACGGAAGACCTAATTGCTACAATCAACCAACTTGACCTCATTGACTTATACAGAACACTCCACCCAACAGCTGCAAAGTATACTTTTTTTTTCTAGCGCACATGGAACATTCTCTAAAATAGATCACATATTAGGTCATAAAACAAACCTTTGCAGAATCCAAAACCTCAAAATATTACAAAGCATCTTCTCAGACCACAAGGTCATAAAAGTGCAAATCAATAACAGAAAAATCAGGGAAACAAATCAAATACTTGGAACCTGAACAAAACCCTGCTCAAAAAAGACTGGGTTATAGAAGACACTAAGGAGGGAATAAAGAAATTCATAGAATGCAACAAGAATGAAAATACTTCCTATCAAAACCTCTGGGACACAGCAAAAGCAGTGCTCAGAGGTCAATTTATATCGATAAATGCACACATACAAAAAGAAGAAAGAGCCAAAATCAGAGAACTGTCCCTACAACTTGAACAAATAGAAAGTGAGCAACAAAAGAATCCATCAGGCACCAGAAGAAAACAAATAATAAAAATTAGAGCTGAACCAAATGCATTAGAGAACAGAAAAACAATTGAAAGAATTAGAAAGTCGAAAGCTGGTATTTTGAAGAAATTAACAAAATTGATAAACCACTGGCCAGACTGACTAAAGAAATACAGGAGAGGAAACAACCCGAATGAGAAACGAGATGGGCCATATCACAACAGACCCAACTGAAATTAAAAGAATCATATCAGATTATTACAAAAAATTGTACTCTAACAAATTTGCAAACCTAGAAGAAATGGATGGATTCCTAGAAAAACATCACCTACCTAAACTAACACAATCAGAAGTAGAACGGCTAAATAGACCCATAACAAAAAAAGAGACTGAAAAGGTAATCAAAAAACTCCCAACAAACAAAAGCCCTGGCCTGGACAGCTTCACTGCAGAGTTCTACCAAACTTTCAGAGAAGAGTTAACTGCACTACTACTAAAGGTATTTCAAAGCATAGAAAATGACGGAATACTGCCTAACTCATTCTATGAAGCCACCATATCCCTGATACCAAAACCAGGTAAAGACATCACAAAAAAAGAAAATTACAGACCTATATCCCTCATAAACTTAGATGCAAAAATCCTCAACAAAATTCTAGGCAATAGAATTCAACAACATATCAAAAAAATAATCCACCACGACCAAGTGGGATTTATACCAGGTATGCAAGGCTGGTTTAATATTAGAAAAACCATTAATGTCATCCACCATATAAATAAAACAAAAGACAAAAACCACATGATCTTATCAATTGATGCAGAAAAGGCATCAACACGCATTCATGACAAAAACTCTCAGCAAAATAGGAATTGAAGGAAAATTCCTCAACATAATAAAGGGCATCTATAGCCAACAGCCAACATCATTCTAAATGGAGAGAGCCTGAAAGCATTGCCCTTGAGAACGGGAACCAGACAAGGATGCCCTTTATCACCGCTCTTATTCAACATTGTGCTAGAGGTCCTAGCCAGAGCAATTAGGCTGGACAAAGAAATAAAGGGCATTTGGAATGGCAAGGAAGAAGTAAAATTATCTCTATTTGTAGATGACATGGTCTTATACAGAGAAAACTCTAAAGAATCCTCCAGAAAACTACTGAAACTAATAGAAGAGTTTGGCAGACTCTCAGCTTATAAGATAAAAGAAAACATACAAAAATCACTTAGATTCCTCTACATCAACAAAAAGAACATCAAAGAGGAAATCACCAAATCAATACCATTCACAGTAGCCCCCAAGAAGATAAAATACTTAGGAATAAATCTTACCAAAGATGTAAAAGACCTATACAAAGAAAACTACAAACTACTACTAGAAACTAAAAGGACATACTTAAGTGGAAAAACATACCTTGCTCATGGATAAGAAGACTTAACAGAGTAAAAAAGTCTATTCTACCAAAAGCCATCTACACATACAATGCACTTCTGATCCAAATTCCAATGACATTTTTTAATGTGATGGAGAAACAAATCACCAACTTCATATGGAAGGGAAAGAAGCCTCGGATAGGTAAAGCATGACTGAAAAAGAAGAAGAAAGTAGGAGGCCTCACTCTACCTGATTTTATAACCTATTATACAGCCACAGTAGTCAAAACAGCCTGGAACTGGTACAACAACAGGCACATAGACCAATGGAACAGAACTGAGAACCCAGATATAAATCCATCCATATATGAGCAGCTGATATTTGACAAAGGCCCAGTGTCATTTAATTGGGGAAAAGATAGTCTTTTTAACAAATGGTGCTGGCATAACTGGATATCCATTTGCAAAAAAATGAAACAGGACCCATACCTCACACCATGCACAAAAACTAACTCCAAGTGGATCAAAGACCTAAACATAAAGACTAAAACGATAAAGATCATGGAAGAAAAAATAGGGACAACCTTAGGAGGTGTAATACAAGGCATAAACAGAATACAAAACATTACTAAAAATGACGAAGAGAAACCAGATAACTGGGAGCTCCTAAAAATCAAACACCTATGCTCATCTAAAGACTTCACCAAAAGAGTAAAAAGACCACCTACAGACTGGGAAAGAATTTTCAGCTATGACATCTCCGACCAGCGCATGATCTCTACAATCTATGTGATTCTGTTAAAACTAAACCACAAAAAGACAAACTACCCAATCAAAAAGTGGGCAAAGGATATGAACACGCACTTCACTAAAGAAGATATTCAGGCAGCTAACAGATACATGAGAAAATGCTCTCAATCATTAGCCATTAGAGAAATGCAAATTAAAACTACAATGAGATTTCCATCTCACTCCAACAAGGCTGGCATTAATCCAAAAAACACAAAATAATAAATGTTGGAGAGCCTGTGGAGAGATTGGAACTCTTATACACTGCTGGTGGGAATGTAAAATGGTACAACCACTTTGGAGATCTATCTGGCGTTTTCTTAAAAAGTTAGAAATAGAACTACCATACAACCCAGAAATCCCACTCCTCGGAATATACCCTAGAGAAATAAGAGCCTTCACACGAACAGATATGTGCACACCCATGTTTATTGCAGCACTGTTTACAATACCAAAAAGCTGGAAGCAACCAAGGTGTTCATCTACAGATGAATGGTTAAATAAATTATGGTATATTCATACAATGGAATACTACACATCGATAAAGAACTGTGATGAATCTGTGAAACATTTCATAACATGGAGGAACCTGGAAGGCATTATGTGAGTGAAATTAGTCAGAGGCAAAAGGACAAATATTGTATAAGACCACTACTACAAGATTTTGAGAAATAGTACAAACTGAGAAGAACATATTCTTTGTGGTTACGAGAGGGGGGAAGGAGGGAGGTTGGGAGAGGGTTATTTACTGATTAGTTAGTAGATAAGAACTACTTTAGGTGAAGGGAAGGACAATACTCAAGACAGGGAAGGTCAGCTCAACTGGACTGGAGCAAAAGCAAAGAAGTTTCCAGGATAAACTGAATGCTTCGAAGGTCAGCCGAGCAAGGGCTGTGGTTTGGGGACTATGGCTTAAGGGAACTTCTAAGTCAATTGGCAAAATAAATTCTATTATGAAAACATTCTGCATCCCACTTTGAAGTGTGGCGTCTGGGGTCTTAAATGCTAACAAGCTGCCATCTAGGATGCATCAGTTGGTCTCAACCCACCTGGATCAAAGAGGATGGAGAACACCAAGGTCACACGATAACTATGAGCCCAAGAGACAGAAAGGGCCACATGAACTAGAGACTTACATCATCCTGAGACCAGAAGAACTAGATGGTGCCCGGCCACAAACGATGACTGCCCTGACAGGGAGCACAACAGAGAACCCCTGAGGGAGAAGGAGAACAGTGGGATGCAGACCCCAAATTCTCATAAAAAGACCAGACTTAATGGTCTGACTGAGACTAGAAGAATCCCGGTGGTCATGGCCCCCAAACCTTCTGTTGGTGCAGGACAGGAACCATTCCCGAAGACAACTCATCAGACATGGAAGGGACTGGACAATGCGTTGGAGAGAGATGCTGATGAAGAGTGAGGTACTTATATCAGGTGGACAATTGAGACTGTGTTGTCATCTCCTGTCTGGAGGGGAGATGGGAGGGTAGAGAGGGTTAGAACCTGGCAAAACGGTCACGAAAGGAGAGACTGGAAGGAGGGAGCAGGCTGACTCATTAGGGGGCGAGTAAATGGGAGTATATAGTAAGGTGTATATAAGCTTATATGTGACAGACTGACTTGATTTGTAAACTTTCACTTAAAGCACAATAAAAATTATTTAAAAAAATAGGAATAGAAGGGAAATTCCTCAACATAATAAAGGGCATTTATACAAATCCAACAGCCAACATCATCCTAAATGGTAAGAGTCTGAGAGCATTCCCCTTGAGAACAGTAACCAAACAAAAATAACCTTTATCACCACTCTTATTCAACACTGTGCCGGAGGTCCTAGCCAGAGCAGTTAGGCTAGAAAAAGAAATAAAGGGCATCCAAATTGGTAAGGAAGAAGTAAAAGTATCTCTACTTGCAGATTTATATACAGAAGACCCCCAAAAAATCCACAAGAAAACTACTGGAACTAATAGAAGATTTCAGCAAACTATCAGGACATGAGATAAACGCACAAAATTCAGTTGGATTCCTCTACAACAACAAAGAAAACTTGAAGAGGAAATCACCAAATCAATACCATTTATAATAGCCCCCAAGAAAATAAAATACTTAGGAATAAATCTAACCAGAGACATAAAAGACCTATACAAAGAAAACTACAAGACACTACAGGAAGAAACCAAAAACCCAGTGCCATCGAGTCGATTCCGACTCATAGCGACTCTATAGGACAGAGTAGAACTGCCCTATAAATTTTTCAAGGAGCGCCTGGCAGATTCAAACTGCCGACCTTTTGGTTAGCAGCAGTAGCACTTATCCACTACGCCACCAGGGCTTCCAAAAGTGACATACATAAGTGGAAAAACATGCCTTGCTCATGGATAGGAAGACTCAACAACATTGTGAAAACATCTATTCTATCCAAAGGGATCTACAGATACAACGCAATCTGGGCCCAAATTCCAAAGGCATTTTTTAATGAGATGGAGAAACAAATCACCAGCTTCATATGGGATGGGAAGAGGCCCTGGATAAGTAAAGCATTACTGAAGAAGGACAAAGTAGGAGGCCCCACACTACCCGATTTTAGAACCTATTATATTGCCGTGGTAGTCAAGGCAGCCTGGTACTGCCACAACAACAGATAAATAGACCAATGGAACAGAAATGAGAATCCAGACATAAATTCATCCACCTATAAGCAGCTGATATTTGACTAAGTCCCAAAGTCCATTAATTGGGCAAAAGGCAGTCTCTTTAACAAATGGTGCTGGTATAACTGGATATCCATCTGCAAAAAAAAAATGGAACAAGAACCATACCTCACATCATGCACAAAAAAGAACTCAAAATCGATCAAAGATCCAAATCTAAAATCCAAAACAATAAAGATCACGGAAGAAAAAATAGTGTAAGTGCTAGGAGCCCTAATCCATGGCACAAGCAGAATACAAAATATTACTAACAATGCACAAACACCAGAAGAGAAACTAGATAACCGGGAGCTCCTAAGAATCAAACACGTATGCTCATCCAAAGACTTCGCCAAAAGAGTAAAAAGACAACCTAAAGCCTGGGAAAAAATTTTTGGCTACAACAAATTCGATCAGTGTCTAATCTCTAAAATCTACAAGATACTGCAAAACCTCAACAACAAAAAGACAAATAACCCAAATAAAAAATAGCAAAGGATATGAACAGGCACTCCACCAAAGAAGACATTCAAGTGGCTAACAGATACATGAGGAAATGATCACAATCATTAGCCCTTAAGGAAATGCAAATCAAAACTACAATGAGATACCATCTCACTCCAACAAGGCTAGCATTAATCCAAAAATCACAAAGTAATGAATGTTGGAGAGGTTGTGGAGAGACTGGAACACTTATACACTGCTGTTGGGAAAGTAAAATGGTACGACCACTTTGGAAATTGATTTGGCACTTCCTTAAAAAGCTAGAAATAGAAGGACCATATGATCCAGCAATCTCACTCCTTGAAATATATTCTAGAGAAATAAGAGCCTTCACACAAATAGATATATGCATACCCACGTTCATTCCAGCATTGTTCACAATAGCAAAAAGATGGAAACAACCTATGTGCCCAACAACGAATGAATCGATAAACAGATTATGGTATATCCACACAATGGAATATTATACAACGCTAAAGAACAACGGTGAATCCACAAAACATAACATGGATGAATCTGGAAGGCATTATGCTGAATGCAATTAGTCAGTCACAAAAGGTCAAATATTGAATTAGACCACTATTATAAGAATTCAAGAAAAGGTTTAAACACAGAAGAAAACATTCTTTGATGGTTACGAGGGTGGAGAGGGTAGGAGGGGTTAAAAAAAAAAACTAGATAGTAGGCAAAAATTATCTTAGATGAAGAGAAAGGCAACACACAATACAGGGGAAGTCAGCACAACTGGACTAAACCAAAAGCTAAGAAGTTTCCTGAACACAACTAAATACTTTGAGGGACAGAGTAGCAGGAATGGGGGTCTGGGAACCACCATTTCAGGAGACATCCAGGTCAACTGGCCTAACAAAGTTTATTAAGAAAATGTTCGACATCCCACTTTGGTGAGTGGCGTCTGGGGCCTTAAAAGCTAGCAAGTGGCCATCTAAGATGCATCGATTGGTCCCAACCCACCTGGAGCAAAGGAAAATAAACACCAAAGACAAAAAGAAAATATTACCCCAACAAATAGAAAGGGCCACATAAAACAGAGATTCCATCAGCCTGAGACTGGAAGAATTAGATGGTGCCCGGCTACCACCACCGACTGCCCTGACAAGGAACACAACAGAAAGTCCCTGATGGAGCAGAAGAAAAGTGGGGTGCAGAAGTCAAATTCTAGTTAAAAAAAAAGACCAGATTTAATGGTCTGACTGAGACTGGAGGGTCCCCAGAAGACATTGCCCCCAGACTCTCTGTTAGCCCAAAACTAAAACTATTCCTGAAGCCATCTCTTCAAAGATTAGACTGTACTATAAGGCTCAAAATGATACTTGTAAAGAATGTGCCTCTTAGGTCAAGCAGATACATGAAACTAAATGGGCAGCTCCTGTCCAGAGGCAAGATGAGAAGGCAGAGAGGAACAGGAGCTGGTTGAATGGGCACGGGAAATAAAGGGTGGAAAAGAGGCATGTGCTCTCACATTACAGGGAGAGCAACTAGGGTCACATAACAATGTGTATGTAAGTTTTTATAAGAGAAACTGACTTAAACTGTAAACTTTCACTTAAAGCACAATAAACAAAAAAAAAGGCACCCTGGTGGTATAGTGGTTAAGAGTTAGGCTGCTAACCAAAAAGTCAGCGGTTCAAACCCACCAGCAGCTGGCTCCCAGGGAGAAAGATGTGGCAGTGTGCTTCTGTAAAGATTTACAGCTTGGGAAAACCTATGGGGCAGCTCTACACTGTCCTATAAGGTCGCTGTGGATCAGAATCTACTCTAGAGCAGTGAGTCTGGTTTTTTTTTTTTTTTTTTTTGGTCCTCAAATACCTTGCCTATGCAAAGACACTTTTGTGTCCAGTGATCATTCAAGATATCGATTGAAGTCTGCAGATATTTGGGGGGCATCAATATCTACTATACCAAAACCAAACCCAAAGCTGTCAAGTCAATTTCACCTCATAGTGACCCTACAGGACAGAGTAGAACCACCCCATAGGGTTTCCAAGGAGGGGCTGGTGAATTTGAACTGCTGACCTTTTGTTTTGCTGACCTTTAAGCAGCCAAGCTGTTAACCACTGTGCCACCAGGGCTCCATATCTATCATGCTAGCATCTAGGGGGCAGATCACAGATTACTTTTGGTAATTCAAGGAAACAATATGCCACCCACAGTCTCTGTATATGTTTCTAGGATTTCACAGCATTAGAATTTATCTTTAATTTGCTCCCCTTCCACTGCCAAAATTTTAACCTGGTGATGATGGAATTCCTCACTAAAATGGCTCATTTAATCCCTATGCTGGTTCTCAATTTGCATAATCATAATAATTTAAATGGGGCCCTGGTGGGGCAGTAGTTAAGCATTTGGCTGCTAACCAATATGTCAGCAGTTCAAATCCACCATTTGCTCCTTGGAAACTCAATGGGTTTAAATCAGTAGGACATTTTGCTTGCAGGAACTTTGAAATTTCTAACTATAACACCAACTTTGAAGAGTACTATTGAAGACCATTCATAATTGCATCCTTCATTCACAACTAAATGGAGCATGGCCAATTTCTTGAGTAATACTTCTGACATTCTACTTAGTGACAACTCAATAGTTCCATCTGTTTGGCAAAGTTTGACATCAATATAAAGCATTTTTTCAAATGCGTAAAGACAAAAGTTTATTAGTGGTTATCACAGGCTAGAGGGACGGGGGAATGGGGATTTATTGCTTAAGTAGTTTCTGTTTGGGTTGATGGAAAAGTTTTGGAAATACTAGAGTAAGTCCAAAAGTATTGCTACTAGGGTTCCAGTTCATACATGCATGGGTTTATTCCAAACAAAACATGTTTAAACATGTCTCTGTGATCAGTGAATGGCTGCAGACAATTTCTGTCAGTAATACACTTGTCTTAGTTTTGTTAGGGTGCCTTCAAAAAAAAAAAAGGATACTTTTTGTGGCATGGAAAAAAACAATTTTGAGGTCGCAGCTAATATCAAATTTTTAACAAAACCCAAGTGGAGATCTTCCCAAATCACTGAAGCTTTGCAACAAGTTTATGGGAATACTGCCCCACATAAAACAACAGTTTTTAGATGGAGTGTTTTAAGGAAGGTCGGGAAGACCTCAAAGATGAGCCAAGAGAGGGAAACTTTTCAGAAGGTCATGGCGACTGTTTTTTGGGATTCCAAAGGGTACTCTTGACAGATTTTCTCGAAGGATACAAGATAATCACGGGGGCTTATTATGAAGAAGTTTTAAGAAAATTGAGAACTGCATTCCTGAGAAAAAGACCAGGAAATTTGCACTGAGGAATTTTTTTTTCCATCAAGACAATGCACCTGCTCATTCTTTGAGGGTAACAAGGGCTGTCCTACGAGAATTTTCCTGGGAAACATTACTCTATCCACCCTACAGCCCTGATCTTGCCCCTTCAGGTTTCTTTTTGTTCCCAAAACTCAAAGAACATTTAAAAGGAACACGGTTTGAGTCCTTGAGGATTCTAAAACTGCCGTTTTGATGTAGTGTAAATCAAAGAGCACAGAATCCCTCAGGGAAGGGTTAGAGAGATGGAGACACTGCCTTCAGAAGTGTATATACCTACGTGGAGGATATATCTAGAAACAATAGCTTCACATTTTGATATTTTTGTTTAATAAAGGTTTCTACGATTTTTTAGCAATATTTTTTACTTACCCTCATAGACAGTGGTGATGGTTCCTCAACATTGGGAATATAATTAATGCCCCTGAATTTTACATTAAAAAATGGTCAAAATGGAAAATTTTATATTATATATATTTTACCACAACAAAAAAGTGAAAGCAAAAGAAAGTGATTTTCAGATGAACAAAAACTGAATCTATTTGGTTCCTTAAGACCTGAACTATAAGAATGGTAAAAGGAAGTGCTTTAGTCTGAAGGAAATGATAGCAGATCTATACAAGAGAAAGAACAGCACCAAAAATAGTAAATGTATGGGTAAATATAAAAAGACCTTTTTTCATTTAAATGGCTTTACTTCAAAAATAAAAACAATGTACTGTTAGATTTATAACATATCTAACTCTAAAATTCATGACAACACTAGCAAAAAAAGATGTGAAGTAAGAAATAGCAATACACTGTTTCAGGTTTCTTACATTACACATACAGAATTTGAAATAAGACTGTGATAAGTTAAGGGTGAGTATTTTAAACCCTGGAACTACCACTAAAACAAAGAAGTATAGGTAATAAGCCAATTGGAGCTAAAATGGAATACTAAAAAGCAGTCAATTCAAAAGAAGTCAAGAAAAGAAAAAAAATGAACAAAGAACATATGAAACAATTAGAAAAAAATAGTAAAAGGATAAGAGTTAAATTAACCTGGCAGATAATTATAATTATGTTATATGTAGATTTCCTAAACATTTCAATTAAAGAGATATTTTCAGACTGGATTTTAAAAGACTCAACTGTATGCAATCTACAAGAAACACGTTTTAAATGCAAAGACACACATAGGTTAAAACTTTAAGAAAAGAAAAATGCATAATGTGCATGCTGTTTTTGTTGTTAGTTGCTGTCTAATAGATACCAACTCAGGGTGGCTCCATGTGTGCAGGGTAGAACCGCTCTATAGGGTCTTCAAGGCTGTGACCTTTTGGAAGCAGAGTGTCAGGTCTGTCTTTCGAGGCACCTCTGGATGGGTTTGAACTGCCAACCTTTCAGCTAGCAGTCCTCTTAACAGCTGTCGGCATACTATGCATACATATCATAAAATATTTATATGTATCAATTCCAGTAAAAATTAATTGCTACCTAAATATAAAACCTAAAACAATCAAGATCATAGAATTAAAAATAGGGACAACACTAAGGGCCTTAATACATAGCATAAATACAATACAAACCATAACTAACAATGCACAGACACCAGAAGATAAACTAGATAATTGGGAGCTCCTAAAAGTTAAACACTTACACTCATCGAAAGAGTAAAAAGAGAACCTACAGACTGGGAAAAAATTTTTGGCTACAACATATCCAAAAATGGTCTAATCTCTAAAATCTATAGAATACTTCAACACCTCAACAACAAAAAGACAAACAATCCAATAAAAAAAATGGGCAAAGGATATGAACAGACACTTCACCAAAGAAGACATTCAGGTGGCTAACAGACACATGAGGAAATGCTCACGATCATTAGCCATTAGAGAAATGCAAATCAAAACTACAATGAGATACCATCTCACTCCAACATTACTGGCACAAAACAGAAAATAACAAATGTTGGAGAAGTTGCAGGGAGTTTGGAACTCTTAGGCACTGCTGCTGGGAATGTAAAATGATATAACTACTATGAAAAATGATACAGTGCCTCCCTAAAAAGATAGAAATAGAAATATCATATGACCCAGCAATCCCACTCCTAGGAATGTATCCTAGAGAAATAAGAGTCATCACACAAATAGACATATGCACACCCATGTTATTGCAGCATTATTCACAATAGCAAAAAGATGGAAACAACCTACGTGCCCATCAACAGATGAATGGATAAACAAATTATGATACATACACACAATGGAATATTATGCAATGATAAACAATGACGAATCCATGAAATATCTCACAACTTGGATGAATCTGGAGGGCGTTATGCTGAGTGAAATAAGCCAGTCACAAAAGGACAAATATTGAATGAGACCACTATTATAAAAAAGCCAAGAAAAAGTTTACATACAGAAAAAAAATTTTTTTTTATGTTTACGAGGGAGGGGAGGGGGAAAGAGGGGAAATCACTAACTAGATAGTAGACAAGTGTTAACTTTGATGAAGGAGAAGACAACACACTATATTGGGGATGTCAGCACAAATTGAACAAGGCAAAGTCCCGAGTTACTGGGGCTGAGAGCTGGGGACCATTTTCTTTGGAGACATCTAGGTCAATCGGCGTAACATAGTTCATAAAGTTGTTCTACATGCTACTTTGGTGAGTAGCATCTAGGGTCTTAAAAGCTTGCTAGCATCCATCTAAGATACATCTATTGGTCCCAACCTGTCCAGAGCAAAGGAGAATGAAAAAAACGAAGACACAAGAAAATTGTTAGTCCAAAGGATTAATGGAGCACATGAACCACAGCCTCCACAAGCCTGAACCCAGAAGAACTAGATGGTGCCCAGCTACCACTGACCGCTCTGACAGGGATCACAATACAGGGTCCTGAACAGAGTAGAAGAAAAATGTAGAACAAAATTTAAATTCACACACACAAAAAAGAAAACCCAGACTTATTGGTCTAACAGAGACTGGAGGAACCCCCAAGACTATGGCCCAGGATACCCTGCTAACTCAGACCTGAAGCCACTCCAGAAGTCCACCTTTCAGCCAAAAATTAGACAGTAACACACGTGAGGGATGTGCTTCTTAGTTCAACCAAGCATACGAGACCAAATGGGCAACACCTGCCCAAAAGCAAAGACGAGAAGGCAGGAAGGGACAGAAAAACTGGATGAATGGACACTGAGAACCCAGGGTGGAAAGAGAAAGTGGAGAGTGATGACACTTTGAGGCAATTGTAACCAATGTCACAAAGCAATTTGTGTAAAAATTTTTAAGTGAAAAAAAATTAATTGCTACCGTTTCCAGGGTTAAAGAGGTTCAATGTTATCAACTAGTACCATATCAGAATATCAGCAATAATTCACGTTGCTGGTTAATTGGACCTTCTGAAGCGTCAGTAGCTAAATTAGCCTTTGTGAGTGAGAGCATATATTGTTGGGTCCATGCATGCTCCCATCCCTGCTATCATGGCCACACCATTTATGAGCCCATTGTGCCAGCATTAGGGTGGCCAAGGACAGAGACTGGCTGACATCAACTGGACGATTTGTTCTGTTTTGTGGTTTAGTTCCTTTTCTATAATGGATGTTTTCTGGTGGTTAGTAACATGCGATATGAAGAACTTCCTATTTCATATCCACTTCATAGATATATCCACAAGCCATGTCCCCAGATCTCATTGTTTCTGATTAATCTCATGCCTCTGGAATATATGTATCTTAATAAGGTCTCCAACATACTGGTCACTTCTTGATATCAGCTCATTTCAATGCTATTTCATAGATATACAAGACCAATGTGATATTTTGTAGAATGTCTACATGATTCAGCCCTGGTGTAGGATTGTGAATGTATATCGTTGTCTGCCTCAAGTAAATGCAAATTGTTTCTGACCATCTTTTCTAATATGGATAGAAAAGAACATATTCTTCAGATTATCAGCCACTTATAACTGTGGTAGTGGTAATCCGCTCTGGCAAAGATACCATACCTGGCAGAGCAGCTGAAATTAGGGCTGCGACTTGGTTGAGTTTGTGGGAGTCCATAATCATCCTCCAGGGGCCAGATTGCTAAATTAAATGAAAATATGATAGGGACCACCACTGCCTTTTAGGTGTTTAAAGTTGCCACTAATCTCCGCATTATTGAGTCTAAGGGGTTAAGGCAAGGTCTTAAACATGAAAACAAGGCACCACTTTCTAATGGCAACCTATCTAGGTGGCCAACTTGCCTACCTGAACCAGGTGGAACTTCTCTTCATTAAGTGTGCTTTTTGCATAGAGAGCAACAAGACGAATAAAAGTGCAGAGCACTCAACCAGAAGTCCAGAGAAATTCAACTTTCTCATTTATTAATTATATCACACATGGCAAATCACTTAACCTATCTGAGACTCGCATTTCTCTCATATCTAAAGTGAGAATATGAGGGATTGCCAACCAACATGGTGCCATAGACAGAAGCACCACGTCATCCCACCACAGCAAAGACCCAAAAAACTAATTAAAACAGAGACAAATGTCATTCCTGGAACCTGAAGTATCAAATCAAGAGATAAAGAACTCAACCAAACACCAAATGGAATAAGAAACTAACAAGAGGTCAGCTCAACTGGACTGGACCAAAAGCAGAGAAGTTTCCTGGATAAACTGAATGCTTTGAAGGTCAGCAGAGCAAGGGCAGGAGTATGGGGACTATGGCTTCAGGGGACATCTAAGTCAATTGGCAAAATAAATTCTATTAAGAAAACATTCTGCATCCCACTTTGAAGTGTGGCGTCTGGGGTCTTAAATGCTAACAAGCTGCCATCTAGGATGCATCAATTGGTCTCAACCCACCTGGATCAAAGAGAATGGAGAACACCAAGGTCACACGATAACTATGAGCCCAAGAGACAGAAAGGGCCACATGAACTAGAGACTTACATCATCCTGAGACCAGAAGAACTAGATGGTGCCCGGCCACAAACGATGACTGCCCTGACAGGGAGCACAACAGAGAACCCCTGAGGGAGAAGGAGAACAGTGGGATGCAGACCCCAAATTCTCATAAAAAGACCAGACTTAATGGTCTGACTGAGACTAGAAGAATGCCGGTGGTCATGGTCCCCAAACCTTCTGTTGGCCCAGGATAGGAACCATTCCCGAAGACATCTCATCAGACATGGAATGGACTGGACAATGGGTTGGAGAGAGATGCTGATGAGGAGTGAGCTACTTGTATCAGGTGGACACTTGAGACTGTGTTGGCATCTCCTATCTGGAGGCGAGATGGGAGGGTAGAGGGGGTTAGAAACCGGCAAAACGGTCACGAAAGGAGAGACTGGAAGGAGGGAGCGGGCCGACTCATTAGGGGGCGAGTAAATGGGAGTATGTAGTAAGGTGTATATAAGTTTATATGTGAGAGACTGACTTGATTTGTAAACTTTCACTTAAAGCGCAATAAAAATTATTTTTTTAAAAAAAGAAACTGACAAGAGGACAGAGAGCAAGGAGAGATATTTGCGGAAGTTCCTTAACAGCTAACACAGCATGGATTTGTCATCTTGGACTCCTGTCGGGGATGAGTGGACAGGGAGCATGGGAAAGCAGCCTCACAGAGCTCCCAACAGGAGACAGAGCACCCGGTAATGAGCCATACACACTTTCCCACTCCCCATCCTCTCCCCACTGCTCGAGCTCTAAGCTTCCTGGATGGCTAAAGTGGCTCAGCCAGCTAGGATGTGCAGCTTCCGTGCTGCTTGGATTTGCCAGACCCACAATAGAGATGCGTGGAGAGGGAGAGGGAGTACCGGAAAGCAGCTTCATGAAGTTACCAGCAGAAGACAGAGAACCCGGTAACGAGCGATATATGCTTTCCTAACCCCCACCCTTCTCCCCCCCTTCAGACTCCGCTGCTTCCTGCTGGCTGCAGTCTCTTGACCAGGAGGCAATTGCTTTGGCCCAGGGCTATTTGGATTCACCCCACCCACATTGGTCGGCTCCCTGAGCGGATGTTGCTTCTTTCCATTTCTTTTGGTTTATTCCGTTACTCCCACCACCTCTGCCTCTCTTCTCTGGAACACCTGGTTCCGTGTGCCATCTTTACTTCTTCTTAAAAGGCTGTGAAGCCCCACTCCATGGGGGAACCACTCCCCTGGCCCATGACATCTTACTGGTGGGATCCCTGAGGCTTTTTTTTTTTTTTTTTTTTTTGCTTATTTTGTTTTGTTTTGCTTTGTTCTGTTTTGTTTTGATTGTTTGTTTTCTTTTCCTTTTTGCGACATGGGATCCCATTTGAGCTGGGCTGCACAGAACAGCTTAAGAACCACCCACAATCTGTGAAGCCACGTAGGTGGGATCCCTGGGGGCATCACTTTTTCTTCTATCTTTCTCTCTCTCTTTTTGTCTTTCTTCATTTTTCAGTTCTTGTCTCTCTATACTTACCTTCCTTTCTTGTCTCCTGAATACCTGGTGCTGTGTGACATCTATACACCCTATAGCCAGGGTATACTGCCCAGCCTGGGAACCACTTCCCCAGTCTTTGCGGCCCCACCAGGGGGACTCATGGGGGCTTTTCTTTTCCAAATTTTTATACAGTTACTTTTTTCCTTTCTCTTTTTTCTTTTTTTTTTTTCTCCCTTTTTGCTTTTCTCCACCTCTCAGTTCCTCATCTCTCTACTCCAAGGGCAAGCTCCCTTAGCACTCCTTTTTTTCCTTTAATTCTTAGGGGTTTTTTTGGGCTCCTTTTTCTCTCTACTCTCTCTCCTCTTTCCCATACCCATATTAGCACCACACATCAAAACCTCCCACCTCTTTCCTGCCTACCTGCACCATCCACTGAACATCACACCCCTGAGCAGCACAAGCACGGCCCACCAGAACATTCCCAGCACTGATCTCTGGCCCGCCTTGTCAACTCTAGTGCATGACACAAACAACCCATCACAGCCCCTCCCCTTCAGGTGGACCTGCCCTGCTGCACCATAGCTGAGTCACTGGCTCTGGCCATTGGACAAGGTGGTGAAAAGTATCATAACTACAGACAAGCAAACACCAAAGAACGCACAGCCTGCCTGCTCAGACATCACCACATAAAACAAAAAAGCAGGATGAAAGAAACAAATCTAAAATCAAGAAACAAAGAAAATAACTACTGAAGACAGTAGACAATATCAAAACATATTTAAAAAAAATAGGACATGATGGTTTCAGTAGATGTCCAAAGTAAAACACCAGATGAGAGAGGGGGGCCAAGAAGGCTGACTAGGTAGACGCTACCTCGGATCCCTCTTGCAACAAAGACTCAGAAAAACAAGTGAATCGATCACATACATGACAATCTACAAACCCTGACCATCAAACACAGATCTAAAGAGTTGACCTGAGTGACAGAGACTGAGAACTAACAACCAAGGGGAAGCAGCGACTGTTTTCGGGCCTTGGAGCCAGTGTCCCAGTCAGGAAACCTTGGCGCCGGGCTTTGGACTGGGCGCAGGGGAGCTGAGCAAGGCACCCTGAGACGGCGCAAAACGGGGCACAGTCCTAGCCCCCTGAACTGACCTTGGGGGAAGCCCAGCCAGTGCATGCAGGCAGCACAGCAACGCGGCTGACAGGAGGGGAAGTCACCAGGAGGCAGTGACTGGTTTTGGAGCGGGGAGTGCAGCGTCCCAGCCGGGGAACCTTGGCGCTGGGTTTTGGACTGGGAGCAGAGGAACTAACCACAGCTTCTGAGACGGCGCAAGCACGGGACACAGGCCTGACCATCAGGGAGAATCTCTACCCACCCAGCGCACACAGTCAATGCGCCCCTCGGAAATCTCAGATAAAACAGTCATCCCAAGCAAGATAAGTAATATTGTCTATATTCTGGGGTGCTACTCTCTCCTATTTATCTGAACCCTCCCCTCCCCTTCCCAGGTGGCTTCATTAACATTGGAATTTCCTGAGCCAGAGGGAGAACTGTTTCGTGGTTTTTCTTTTCCTTTTTTTTTTTTTTTTGGGTCTTTTCTAACCCATTCTTCTGGCATGAGAAAAGCAACCACAAAAAAACCAGGGACCAAAAATCCTTCCCTAATTGGACTAAAAACACAGAACCAGCTCCAGCCAAGCATATGTGATCCACAGTCTCGGGCTTTCACCCCTACAGGGAACAAGGTGGCTAGTATAATGCAAAGGCATTTCTGATAGGGATCTGACTGCAATTGTTTTAGCGGATTTACTAGAAAGACAAGTTTCACAGGTCTGATATCTCTACAAATTCAACAGAGCTCTCATTGACCCACACCAGGGAACTGAGGGCTGAAGCTCCCCCCAGACCACCTAGCCTCCTGCCTTAGGGGTCTAAGGAGGGTGACACCTACCAATCTGTAGAGGTACTTGCATTGGGGGCCTAAGGTCTGGTGCACATAACTATCACCACTACTTCTCTAGGTGGACCCAAAATCAGATTCTACTCAAGAATAATGAATGGACTCAGGCTTATATATCTGGTAACAGCCCAAACTAGCTGGTAATAGGACATTAGTGAGTCAAGGGCTACAACAATCAAGACAGCGCAATCTAGTAGCCCATCTACGTATATTGAAAGAAAACAAAACAAGATAAGACTCAGTGAGCAAATATAGAATAAATCACTACAATATCTTAGTGATGGCTTGGAGACAGCAGTCGATATCAAACCACATAAAGAAGCAGACCATGACTGCTTCTACAACTCCCCAAACTAAAGAATCAAAATCTTTCCCAAATGAAGATACAATCCTGGAATTGCCAGATGCAGAATATAAAAAACTGATTTACAGAATGCTTCAAGACATCAGGGATGACCTCAGAAATGAAATAAGGCAATCTACAGGAAAAAAAAATTTTTTTTTACAGAAAAAGCCAAGGAACACAGTGATAAAGCAGTTGAAGAACTCAAAAAGATTATTCAAGAACATAGTGGAAAAATTAATAAGTTGCAAGAACCCATAGAGAGACAGCATTCAGAAATCCAAAAGATTAACAATAAAATTACAGAATTAGACAACACAATAGGAAGTCAGAGGAGCAGACTCGAGCAATTGGAATGCAGACTGGGAGATCTGGAGGACCAGGGAATTAACACCAATATAGCTGAAAAAAAATCAGATAAAAGAATTTAAAAAAATGAAGAAACCCTAAGAATCATGTGGGACTTTATCAAGAAGAATAATTTGCGTGTGATTGGAGTCCCAGAACACAGAGGGATAACAGAAAACACAGAGAGAATAGTTAAAGGTCTGTTGGCAGAAAACTTCCCTGACATCATGAAAGATGAAAGGATATCTATCCAAGATGCTCATCGAACCCCATTTAAGATTGATCCAAAAAGAAAATCACCAAGACAAACTTGCCAAAACCAAAGATAAAGAGAAAATTTTAAAAGCACCCAGGGATAAAAGAAAGGTCTCCTACAATGGAGAATCAATAAGAATAATTTCAGACTACTCAGCAGAAACCATGCAGGCAAGACGGCAATGGGATGACATATACAGAGCACTGAAGGAGAAAAACTGCCAGCCAAGGATCCTGTATCCAGCAAAACTCTCTCTGAAATATGAAGGCGAAATTAAGACATTTACAGATAAACACAAGCTTAGAGAATTTGCAAAAACCAAACCAAAGCTACAAAAAATACTAAAGGAAATTGTTTGGTCAGACAACCAATAATATCAGATACCAGCACAACACAAGGTCACAGAACAGAGCATCCTCATATCAACTCAAATAGGGAAATCACAAAAACAAATTAAGATTAATTAAAAAAAATGCTTAAAACAGGGAATCATTGAAGTCAATATGTAAAAGATCACAATAATCAAAAAGAGGGACTAAGTACGGGTGACACAGAACTGCCATATGGAGAGGGATACAAGGTGATATAGGACAATACAAGTTAGGTTTTTACTTAGAAAAATAGGGGTAAATATTAAGGTAACCACAAAGAGGTATAACAACTCCATAACTCAAAATAAAAACCAAGAAAAATGTAATGACTCAGCAAACAAAGTCAAATCCTATGAAAATGAGGAACACACAATTTACAAAGAAAAACGTCTCAGCACAAAAAAGTAAGTGGAAAAATGAAATTGTCAACAACACACATAAAAAGGCATCAAAATGACAACACTAAACACATAAAAAAACATACTTATCTCTAATTACACTGAATGTAAATGGACTAAACGCACCAATAAAGAGACAGAGAGTCTCAGACCGGATAAAGAAACACGATCCGTCTATATGCTGCCTACAAGAGACACACCTTAGACTTAGAGACAGAAACAAACTAAAACTCAAAGGATGGAAAAAATATATCAAGCAAACAATAAGCAAAAAAGAAAAGGAGTAGCAATATTAATTTCTGACAAAATAGACTTTAAAGTTAAATCCACTACAAAGGGTAAAGGACACTACATAATGATAAAAGGGACAATTGACCAGGAAGATATAACCATATTAAATATTTATGCACCCAATGACAAGGCTGCAAGATACATACAACACATTTTAACAGAACTGAAAAGTGAGATAGACACCTCCACAATTATAGTAGGAGACTTCAACACACCACTTTCGGAGAAGGACAGGACATCCAGTAAGAAGCTCAATAGAGACACGGAAGACCTAATTGCTACAATCAACCAACTTGACCTCATTGACTTATACAGAACTCTCCACCCAACCGCTGCAATGTATACTTTTTTTTTCTAGCGCACATGGAACATTCTCTAGAATAGACCACATATTAGGTCATAAAACAAACCTTTGCAGAATCCAAAACCTCAAAATATTACAAAGCATCTTCTCAGACCACAAGGCCATAAAAGTGGAAACCAATAACAGAAAAATTAGGGAAAAGAAATCAAATAGTTGGAAACTGAACAATACCCTGCTGAAAAAAGACTGGGTTATAGAAGACATTAAGGAGGGAATAAAGAAATTCATAGAATGCAACGAGAATGCAAATACTTTCTATCAAAACCTCTGGGACACAACAAAAGCAGTGATCAGAGGCCAATTTTTATTGATAAATGCACACATACATAAAGAAGAAAGAGCCAAAATCAGAGGACTGTCCCTACAACTTGAACAAATAGAAAGTGAACAACAAAAGAACCCATCAGGCACCAGAAGAAAACAAATAATAAAAATTAGAGCTGAACTAAATGAATTAGAGAACAGAAAAACAATTGAAAGAAGTAACAAAGCCAAAAGCTGGTTCTCTGAAAAAATTAACAAAATTGATAAACCATTGGCCAGTCTGACTAAAGAAATACAGGAAAGGAAACAAATAACCCAAATAAGAAACGAGATGGGCCACATCACAACAGACCCAACTGAAATTAAAAGAATCATATTAGACTATTAGAAAAAATTGTACTCTAACAAATTTGCAAACCTAGAAGAAATGGATGAATTCTTGGAAAAACACTACCTACCTAAACTAACACAATCAGAAATAGAACAACTAAATAGACCCATAACAAAAAAAGAGATTGAAGAGGTAATCAAAAAAATCCCAACAAGAAAAAGCCCTGGCCCGAATGGCTTTACTGCAGAGTTCTACCAAACTTTCAGAGAAGAGTTAACTGCACTACTACTAAAGGTATTTCAAAGCATAGAAAATGACAGAATAGTGCCTAACTCATTCTATGAAGCCACCATATCCCTGATACCAAAACCAGGTAAAGACATCACAAAAAAAGAAAATTACAGACCTATATCCCTCATAAACTTAGATGCAAAAATCCTCAACAAAATTCTAGGCAATAGAATTCAACAACATATCAAAAAAATAATCCACCACGACCAAGTGGGATTTATACCAGGTATGCAAGGCTGGTTTAATATCAGAAAAACCATTAATGTAATCCACCATATAAATAAAACAAAAGACAAAAATCACATGATCTTATCAATTGATGCAGAAAAGGCATTTGACAAAGTCCAACACCCATTCATGATAAAAACTCTCAGCAAAATAGGAATTGAAGGAAAATTCCTCAACATAATAAAGGGCATCTATGCAAAGCCAACAGCCAACATCATTCTAAATGGAGAGAGCCTGAAAGCATTGCCCTTGAGAACGGGAACCAGACAAGGATGCCCTTTATCACCGCTCTTATTCAACATTGTGCTAGAGGTCCTAGCCAGAGCAATTAGGCTAGACAAAGAAAGGGTATCCAGATTGGCAAGGAGGAAGTAAAATTATCTCTATTTGCAGATGACATGATCTTATACACAGAAAACCCTAAGGAATCCTCCAGAAAACTACTGAAACTAATAGAAGAGTTTGGCAGACTCTCAGGTTATAAGATAAACATACAAAAATCACTTAGAATCCTCTACATCAACAAAAAGAACATTGAAGAGGAAATCACCAAATCAATACCATTCACAGTAGCCCCCAAGAAGATAAAATACTTAGGAATAAATCTTACCAAAGATGTAAAAGACCTATACAAAGAAAACTACAAACTACTACTAGAAACTAAAAGGACCTACTTAAGTGGAAAAACATACCTTGCTCATGGATAAGAAGACTTAACATAGTAAAAAAGTCTATTCTACCAAAAGCCATCTACACATACAATGCACTTCTGATCCAAATTCCAATGACATTTTTTAATGTGATGGAGAAACAAATCACCAACTTCATATGGAAGGGAAAGAAGCCTCGGATAGGTAAAGCATGACTGAAAAAGAAGAAGAAAGTAGGAGGCCTCACTCTACCTGATTTTATAACCTATTATACAGCCACAGTAGTCAAAACAGCCTGGAACTGGTACAACAACAGGCACATAGACCAATGGAACAGAACTGAGAACCCAGATATAAATCCATCCATATATGAGCAGCTGATATTTGACAAAGGCCCAGTGTCAGTTAATTGGGGAAAAGATAGTCTTTTTAACAAATGGTGCTGGCATAACTGGATATCCATTTGCAAAAAAATGAAACAGGACCCATACCTCACACCATGCACAAAAACTAACTCCAAGTGGATCAAAGACCTAAACATAAAGACTAAAACAATAAAGATCATGGAAGAAAAAATAGGGACAACCTTAGGAGGTGTAATACAAGGCATAAACAGAATACAAAACATTACTAAAAATGACGAAGAGAAACCAGATCACTGGGAGCTCCTAAAAATCAAACACCTATGCTCACCTAAAGACTTCACCAAAAGAGTAAAAAGACCACCTAAGATTGGCAAAGAATTTTCAGCTATGACATCTCCGACCAGCGCCTGATCTCTAAAATCTATGTGATTCTGTTAAAACTCAACCACAAAAAGACAAACAACCCAATCAAGAAGTGGGCAAAAGATATGAACACGCACTTCACTAAAGAAGATATTCAGGCAGCTAACAGATACATGAGAAAATGTTCTCGATCATTAGCCATTAGAGAAATGCAAATTAAAACTAGGATGAGATTCCATCTCACTCCAACAAGGCTGGCATTAATTCAAAAAACACAAAATAATAAATGTTGGAGAGGCTGCGGAGAGACTGGAACTCTTGTACACTGCTGTTGGGAATGTAAAATGGTACAACCACTTTGGAAATCTATCTGGCGTTTTCTTAAAAAGTTAGAAATAGAACTACCATACAATCCAGAAATCCCACTCCTCAGAATATACCCTAGAGATACAAGAGCCTTCTCACGAACAGATATATGCACACCCATGTTTATTGCAGCTCTGTTGACAATAGCAAAAAGCTGGAAGCAACCAAGGTGTCCATCAACGGATGAATGGGTAAATAAATTGTGGTATATTCACACAATGGAATACTACGCATCGATAAAGAACAGTGACGAATCGGTGAAACATTTCATAACATGGAGGAACCTGGAAGGCATTATGCTGAGCGAAATTAGTCAGAGGCAAAAGGACAAATATTGTATAAGACCATTATTATAAGATCTTGAGAAATAGTATAAACTGAGAAGAACACACACTTTTGTGTTTATGAGGGGGGGAGGGAGGGAGGGTGGGAGAGGGTTATTTACTGATTAGGTAGGAGATAAGAACTACTTTAGGTGAAGGGAAGGACAATACTTAATACACGGAAGGTCAGCTCAACTGGACTGGACCAAAAGCAGAGAAGTTTCCGGGATAAACTGAATGCTTCAAAGGTCAGCGGAGCAAGGGCAGGGGTATGGAGACTATGGCTTAAGGGGACTTCTAAGTCAATTGGCAAAATAATTCTATTATGAAAACATTCTGCATCCCACTTTGAAATGTGGCATCTGGGGTTCTAAATGCTAACAAGCGGCCATCTAAGATGCATCAATTGGTCTCAGCCCACCTGGATCAAAGGAGAATGAAGAACACCAAGGTCACACGATAACTATGAGCCCAAGAGACAGAAAGGGCCACATGAACTAGAGACTTACATCATCCTGAGACCAGAAGAACTAGATGGTGCCCGGCCACAACGGATAACTGCCCTCACAGGTAGCACAACAGAGAACCCCTGAGGGAGCAGGAGAACAGTGGGATGCAGACCCCAAATTCTCATAAAAAGACCAGACTTAATGGTCTGACTGAGACTAGAGGAATCCTGGCAGTCATGGTTCCCAAACCTTCTGTTGGCCCAGGACAGGAGCCATTCCCGAAGACAGCTCATCAGACATGGAAGGGACTGGACAATGTGTAGAAGAGAGATGCTGACGAAGAGTGAGCTACTTGTATCAGGTGGACACTTGAGACTGTGTTGGCATCTCCTGTCTGGAGGGGAGATGGGAGGGTAGAGAGGGTTAGAAACTGGCAAAATTGTCATGAAAGGAGAGACTGGAAGGGCAGACTCATTAGGGGGAGAGTAAGTGGGAGTAAGGAGTAAGGTGTATATAAGCTTATATGTGACAGACTGACTTGATTTGTAAACGTTCACTTAAAGCTCAATAAAAATTATTATTAAAAAAAAATACCAGATGACTTTCCAGTAGAAGAAAAGGCACTAGGACTACCTGACAGGGAATTCAAATCTCTAATATTCAGAGCAATCCTAGAGTTGAAGCAAAAAGCAGACAAAAATGACGAAAAAATAGACAAATTTATGGAAAAATAAGACGAATTCATAGAAAATACAGACAAAAAATGGAAGAATTCAGGAAAATAATACAGGAAAAAATGCCAAAATAAATTCAATACTAGAAATCATACAAAAACAACAATTAGAAATCCAAAAGAAACAACAAGATTTCAGAAATGGACAGCGTCATACAAGGGCTGAGAAACAGCTTTGAAATGATGAAAGACAGGATCACCAAAATTGAAGACAAACACTTGGATACAACTCTGTCTGAGGAAGAATCAGAACAAAGAACCAAGAAAACTGAAGAAACCCTGAGAATTATGTGGGATATGATCAAAAGCAAAAATTTGCCAGTAATTGGAGCTCCAGCACAGGGGGAGAAAACGGAAAAAACAGAGAGGATAATGAAGAATTGCTGACAGAAAACTTCCCGAATATCACAAAAGATGAAAAGCTGACCATCCAAGGAGCTCAATGAACCCCATATAGGATAGACCCCAAAAGAAAATCACCAAGGCAAATCATAATCACACTCGCTAAAACCAAAGAAAAGAAAGATTCCTGAGAGCAGTTTGAGAAAAACAACTAAGTCACATACAGAGGAAAAACACTAAGACTAAGCTCTGATTATTTGGCGGAAACCATGCAGGCAAGAAGGCAATGGGATGACATATATAAAACATTGAAAGAAAAAAAATTCCAACCAAGAATAATATATCCTACAAAACTTTTGTTCAAATGTGGTGGTGAAATCAGGATATTTCTAGATAAACAGAAATTAAGGGAATGTGTAAAAACCAAGCCAAACTTACAAGAACTGTTGAAGGAAGTCCTTCAGTCTGAGAGCAAACAACCTCAGTTTACAGCCTGAATCTAGGATGCAAGGTTATACCACCCAGATACCAACTTAGGAAATGAGCTCTCAAGACTAGCCAAAACCAAAAGAATTGCAACAGAGTACCAGAGAGGTTAATCTGTAAATGACAACAACGTCAGAACAATAAAAGAGGGAATGAGCAGTGTAGATATAGAACCTCCCAGTGGAGAGGAAGGCAAGACAATACCAAGTAACAATAGACTGGTTCAAACCTAGCAAGATACGGGTAAATTTCAAGGTAAGAACAAAGAAAGTTAACAAACCTACTCATCAAAATAAAGAAGAAAAACATAAAGTCTCAATAAAAACAAAAGAAATCTACAAAAAAAAGCAACTCAGATCAGGAAAGTAAGAGTAACAAAGAAAGTGTTAGCACGACAAAAAAAGCAATACAAAATGAAGGCAATGATTCCGCATCTATCAATAATTACACTGAATGTATGTGTCTCTAAGTCTAAGGTGTGTCTCTGGTAGGCAGCATATAGATGAATCGTGTTTCTTTATCCAATCTGAGACTTTCTGTCTCTTTATTGGTGCATTTACTCCATTTACATTCAGTGTAATTAGAGATAAGTATGTTTTTTTATGTGTTTAGGGCTGTCATTTTGATGCCTTTTTATGTGTGTTGTTGACAATTTCATTTTTCCACTTACTTTTTTGTGCTGAGACCTTTTTCTTTGTAAATTGTGTGTTCCTCATTTTCATAGGATTTGACTTTATGTTTGCTGAGACGTTACGTTTTTCTTGGTTTTTATTTTGAGTTATGAAGTTGTCATACCTCTTTGTGGTTACCTTAATATTTACCCCTATTTTTCTAAGTAAAAACCTAACTTGTATTGTCCTATATTGCCTTGTATCACTCTCCATATGGTAGTTCTATGCCACCCATATTTAGTCCCTCTTTTTGATTATTGTGATCTTTTACATATTTACTTCAATGATTCCCTGTTTTGAGCGTTTTTTTTCTTTTTTAAAATTAATCTTAATTTGTTTTTGTGATTTGCCTATTTGAGTTGATATCAGGATGTTCTGTTCTATGACCTTGTGTTGTGCTGGTATCTGATATTATTGGTTTTCTGACCAATTTCCTTTAGTATTTCTTGTAGCTTTGGTTTTTGCAAATTCTCTAAGCTTGTGTTTATCTGTAAATGTTTTAATTTCGCCTTCATATTTTAGAGAGAGTTTTGCTGGATATATGATCCTTGGCTGGCAGTTTTTCTCCTTCAGTGCTCTATATATGTCATCCCATTGCCTTCTTGACTGCATACTTTCTGCTGAGTAGTCTGAACTTATTGATTCTCCTTTGTAGGAGACCTTTCTTTTATCCCTGGCTGCTTTTAAAATTTTCTCTTTATCTTTGGTTTTGGCAAGTTTGATGATAATATGTCTTGGTGTTTTTCTTTTTGGATCAATCTTAAATAGGCTTCGATGAGCATCTTGGATAGATATCCTTTCATCTTTCATGATGCCAGGGAAGTTTTCTGCCAACAGATCTTCAACTATTCTCTCTGTGTTTTCTGTTATCCCTCCCTGTTCTGGGACTCCAATCACACGGAAGTTATTCTTCTTGATAGAGTCCCACATGATTCTTAGGGTTTCTTCATTTTTTTTAATTCTTTTATCTGATTTTTTTTTCAGCTATATTGGTGTTAATTCCCTGGTCCTCCAGATCTCCCAGTCTGCATTCCAATTGCTCGAGTCTGCTCCTCTGACTTCCTATTGTGTTGTCTAATTCTGTAATTTTATTGTTAATCTTTTGGATTTCTGAATGCTGTCTCTCTATGGGTTCTTGCAACTTATTAATTTTTCCACTATGTTCTTGAATAATCTTTTTGAGTTCTTCAACTGCTTTATCACTGTGTTCCTTGGCTTTTTCTGTAAAAAAAAAAAAAATTTTTTTTTCCTGTAGATTGCCTTATTTCATTTCTGAGGTCATCCCTGATATCTTGAAGCATTCTGTAAATCAGTTTTTTATATTCTGCATCTGGCAATTCCAGGATTGTATCTTCATTTGGGAAAGATTTTGATTCTTTAGTTTGGGGAGTTGTAGAAGCAGTCATGGTCTGCTTCTTTATGTGGTTTGATATCAACTGCTGTCTCCAAGCCATCACTAAGATATTGTAGTGATTTATTCTATATTTGCTCACTGAGTCTTATCTTGTTTTGTTTTCTTTCAATATACGTAGATGGGCTACTAGATTGCGCTGTCTTGATTGTTGTAGCCCTTGACTCACTAATGTCCTATTACCAGCTAGTTTGGGCTGTTACCAGATATATAAGCCTGAGTCCATTCACTATTCTTGAGTAGAATCTGATTTAGGGTCATCAAGTGTGTGGTGCAGACTGTCACTTATCCACCTAGAGAAGTAGTTGTGGTAGTTGTGTGCACCAGATTCTAGTAGCAGCAGGGGTTCACACTCCAGGGGAGGCAGGATGCTGACAGGCTTCCCCCAAGTACCAGTGAGGTAGGTGTGTCTCTATTCCTAAAGCACTTTGGTGGGTGGGCTCTGCAACTGTACCTTAGGCCCCCAATGCAAGTACCTCTACAGATTGGTAGGTGTCACCCTCCTTAGACCCCTAAGGCAGGAGGCTAGGTGGTCTGGGGGGAGCTTCAGCCCTCAGTTTCCTGTTGTGGGTCAATGAGGGCTCTGTTGAATTCGCAGAGATATCAGACCTGGGAAACTTGTCTTTCCAGTAACCCGCTAAAACAATTACAGTCAGATCCCTATCAGAGATGCCTTTGCATTATAATAGCCACCTTGTTCCCTGTAGGGATGAAAGCCCAAGACTGTGGATCACATATGCTTGGCTGGAGCTGGTTCTGTGTTTTTAGTCCAATTAGGGAAGGATTTTTGGTCCCTGGGTTTTTTGTTGCTGCTTCTCTCAAGCCAGGAGAATGGGTTAGGAAAAGACCAAAAGAATAAAAAAGAAAGAGAACCGCAGTGTAGTTCACTCTCTGTCTCAGGAAATTCCAATGTTAATGAAGCCACCTGGGAAGGGGAGGAGAGGGTTCAGATAAATAGGAGAGAGTAGCACCCCAGAATATAGACAAAGTTACTTATCTTGCTTGGGATGACTGTTTTATCTGAGATTCCCAAGGGGTGTGTCGACTGTGTGCGCTGGCTGGGTAGAGATTGCCCCCGAGGGTCAGGCCCACATCCCGTGCTTGCCCTGTCTCAGAAGCTGTGGTTAGTTCCTCTGCTCCAAGTCCAAAGCCCAGCGCCAAGGTTCCCCAGCTGGGACACCGCACTCCAGGCTCCAAAACCGGTCGCTGCCTCCCGGTGACTTCTCCTCCTGTCAGCCACATCGCTGCGCTGTCTGTGTGCACTGGCTGGGCTTCCCCCGAGGTTACTTCTGGGGGCTAGGGCTGCATCCCATGTTTGCGCCATCTCAGGATGCTGTGCTCAGCTCCCCTGCACCCAGTCCAAAGCCCGGCGCCAAGGTTTTCTGACTGGGATGCTGGCTCCAGGCTCCAAAAACAGTTGCTGCTTCCCCATGGTTGTTTGTTCTCAGTCTCTGTCACTCAGGTCAACTCTTTAGATCTGTGTTTGATGGTCAGGGTTCATAGATTGTCACGTATGTGATCGATTCACTTGTTTTTCCGAGTCTTTGTTGCAAAAGGGATCCGAGGTAGCTTCTACCTAGTCAGCCATCTTGGCCCCGCCCTAATTACACTGAATGTAAATGGCCTAACTGCACCCATAAAAAGACAGAAAGTGACAGAATAGATTAAAAAAAAAAACAGAACCCATCAATATGCTGTCTACAGGACATACACTGTCTTAGTCATCTAGTGCTGCTATAAAATAAATGCCATGCCACAGGCGGATGGCTTTAACACAGAGAAGTTTATTCTCTACAGTCCAGTAGGCTAGAAGTCTGAATTCAGGGTCCCAGCTCCAGGGAAGGCTTTCTTTCTCTGTCAGCTCTAGAGGAATGTCCTCCCGATGCCTCAGTCTTTCCTCAGTCTGGGAGCACCTCAACACAGGAACCTCAGGTCCAAAGGATACGCTCTGCTCCTGGCACTGCTTTCTTGGTGGTATGAGGTACCCAACACTCTGCTTACTTCCCTTTCCTTTTATCTCTTGAGAGATAAAAGGTAGTGGAGGCCACATCCCAGGAAAACTCCCTTTATATTGGATCAGGGATGTGAACTGGTAAGGGTGTTACAATCCAACTCTAATCCTCTTTAACATAAAATTATAGTCACAAAATGGAGGACAACCACAGAATACTGGGAATCATGGCCTAACCAAGTTAATACACATATTTTGGGGGGGGGCATAATTCAATCCATGACACACACCTTAAAAAGGAAGAAGTAAATTTATTAAAAATCAAAGGATGGAAAAAATATATCCAGCAAACTGCTACCAAAAAAGAGCAGCACTGGCAATATTAATCTCAGATAAAAGAGACTTTAAAACAAAAGCCAGCATAAAAGAAAAAGAAGGGCACTGTATAATGATTAAAGGGATGATCCAGCATGAAGGCTTAACCACAATAAACATCTATGCACCCAATGACAGGACTCCAAAATAAGTAAAACAAACTCTAACAACACTGAAAAGAGAAACTGACAATTTCACAATAATAGTAGGAGACTTTAACACATCATTCTCGGTAAAGGACAGAACATCTAGAAATAAACTCAACAAAGATACAGAAGAGCTAAAGGCCACAATCAGCCAACTTGACCTCATAGACAAATACAGAATACTCCACCCAACAGCTGCAAAGTACACATTCTTTTCCAACGCACTTTGAACGATCTCCAGAAGAGACCACATCCTAGGCGACAGAGCAACCCTCAACAAAATCCAGAACACTGAAATAATACAAAATATCTTCTCTGACCACAACGCCATCAAAGTAGAAATTAACAACAAGAGGAGCAAAGGAAAAAAAAATCAATTACATGGAAACTGAATAACACTCTGCTTAAAAACCACTGGGTAATAGAAAAAATCAGAGATGGAATCAAAAAGTTCATAGAATCAAAAGAGAATAAAACATATCATACCAAACCTTTGAGACACAGCAAAGGCAGTCCTCAGAGGTCAATTTATAGCAATAGATGCACACATCAAAAAAGAAGAAAGGGACGAAATCAAAACATTAGCTACACAACTTGAACAAATAGAAAGAGAACAGAAAAAGAAGCCCACAGCCACCAAAAGAAAGGAAATAATAAAGATCAGAGAGAAATAAATGAAATAGAGAAGAATGAAACAATAGAAAGAATCAACAAAACTAAAAGTTGGTTATTTGAAAGGATCAACAAAACCGACAAACCATTGGCCAAACTGACAAAACAGGAGAAGATGCAAATAACCCAAATAAGAAATGAAATGAGGGACATTACAACAGACCCAAGTGAAATAAAAAGGATCATAACAGCATATTATGAAAAAGTATACTCCAACAAACTTGAAAACCTAGAGGAAATGGACAAATTTCTAGAGACACGGTACCTACCCAACATAACAGAAAATGATATTGAAAATCTGAACAGACTCATAACAAGAGAAGAGAGTAAAAAGATTAAAAAAAAAATCCCAACAACAACAACAAAAAAGCCCTGGCCTCGATGGCTTGACAGGAGAATTCTACCAAACATTCAAAGAACAGCTTACACCACTATGACTCAAACTATTTCAGGACATAGAAAAGGAAGCAATACTTCTGAATTCATTTTATGAAGCCAGCATAACCCTGATACAAAAACCAGGCAAAGACACCACAAAAAAAGAAAATTACAGACCAATATCTCTCATGAACACAGATGCAAAAATTCTTAACAAAATTCTAACCAATAGAATACAATATTATGGCAAAAAAATAATACACCAAGACCCAGCAGGATTCATACCAGGTATGCAAGGATGGTTCAACATTAGAAAATCAGTAAATGTAATCCACCACATAAATAAAAGGAAAGAATCACATGATAATCTCAATCGATGCGGAAAAGGCATTCTACAAAGTCCAACACCCATTCCTGTTAAAAACTCTCAATAAAATTGGTATAGAAAACCAAAAACCAAACCCATTGCAGTCGAGTCGATTCCAACTCATAGTGACCCCACAGGACAGGGTAGAACTGCCCCATAGAGTTTCCAAGGAGTGCCTGGCTGATTCGAACTGCCGACCCATTGGTTAGCAGCTGTGACACTTAACAACTACGCCACCATGGTTTCCAAAATTCGTATAGAAGGGAAATTTCTCAACATAATAAAGGGCATCTATGCAAAACCAACAGCCAACATCATTCTTAATGGAAGAGGGGTTGAAAACAGTCCCCTTGAGAACAGGAGCAAGACGAGGATGACCTTTATCACCACTCTTATTTAACATTGTGTTGGAAGTCCTAACTAGACAAATAAGGCAAGAAACAGAAATAAAGGGCATCCAAATTGGTAATGAAGTAGTTAAAATGTCCCTATTTGCGGATGATATGATACTATACATAGAAAACCAAAAGACTCCATGAGAAAACTACTGGAACTAATAGAAAGATTCAGCAGAGTGGCAGAATACAAGATAAACATACAAAAATCAGTTGGATTCCTATACACTGATTAAGAGAACTATGAAAAGAAATCAGGAAAACAACACCATTTATAATAGCTCCTAAAAAAAAAAAAAACCTTGGGAATAAATCTAACCAGGGAAGTAAAAGACCTATACAAAGAAAACTACAGAACACTAATGCAAGAAACAAAAAGAGATCCACATAAATGGAAAAACATATCATACTCATGGATAGGTAGACTCAATGTTGTGAAAATGACAATTCTACCCAAAGCAATTTACAAAGAGAATGCAATCCCGATCCAAATACCAACAACATTCTTTAAAGAGATGGAAAAACTAACTTTATATGGAAAGGGAAGAAGCCCCAGATAAGTAAAACACTACCGAAGAAGAATAATGCAGGAGGACTCGCACTACCTGACCTCAGAACCTACTATACAGCTGTGGTAGTCAAAACAGCCTGGTACTGGTACAACGACAGATACATTGACCAGTGGAACAGAATTGAGAACTCAGATGTAAATCTATCTACCTGTGGTCACCTGATCTTCGACAAGGGCCCAAAGTCCATCAAATGGGGAAAAGACTGTCTTTTTAACAAATGATGCTGGCGAAACTGGATGTCTATCTGCAATAAAATGAAACAGGACCCATACCTCACACCATATACAAAAAGTAACTCAAAATGGATCCAAGATCTAAATATAAAGCCAAAAACTATGATGTTCATAGGAGAAAAAATAAGATAAACGCTAGAGGACCTAGCACACGGCATTAACAGGATACGAACCACAAGCAACAATACACAAACTCCAGAAGATAAGCTAGATAACTGCGATCTTCTAAAAATTAAACACTTACGCTCATCACAAGACTTCACCAAAAGAGAACCTGCAGACTGGGGAAAAATTTTTTGGCTATTACAAATCAGACAAAGGTCTAATCTCTAAAATCTACAGGAAAATCCAACACCTCTACAACAAAAAGACAAATAATCCAATTAAAAAAAGGGCAAAGGAAATGAACAGACACTTCACCAAAGAAGACATTTGAGCAGCCAACAGACACAGGAGGAAATGCTCACAGTCTCCAGGCATCAGAAAAATGCAAATCAAAACACATTGAGGAAGATGGCGGACTAGGCAGATGCTACCTCGGATCCCTCTTACAACAAAGACACGGAAAAACAAGTGAATCCATCACATACATAACAATCTACGAACCCTGAACAACAAACACAGATTTAGAGACGGAGAACGAACTAATACGGGGAAGCAGCGATTGTTTCCAGAGCCTGGAGCCAGCGTACCAGTCAGGTACGGCACAAGCACAGAGACCTGCTCCACCCCCCTGAACTAACCCCGGGAGGGGGACTAGCCGGTTCCACGGGCGGCGTGGGACGCAGCCAGTAGGAGAAGGCCCGGGGAGGCAGTGACTGATCTTGGAGCAGAAAGAGCAGCACCCGAGCCGGGGAACCGTCCCGCAGGGATTTGGACTGGACGCAGGTACACCATAAACACGGAGAGTTGCTCCACCCCCCTGAACTAACCCCGGGAAGGGGACCAGCCGGGTCGCGAGGGCGGCGTGGGACGAAGCCGGTAGGAGAAGTCCCCGGGAGGCAGCGACTGGTATTGGAGCGGGGAGAACAGCGTCCCAGCCGGGACACTCGGTCACGGCACAAGCACGGGGAGCTACTCCACCCATCTGAACTAACGCCGGGAGGAGACCCAACTGGTTCTCGGGGGAGGCACGGCCACGTGGCTGGAGGGACGAGAAGTCCCCGGGAGGCAGCGACTGATTTTGGAGTCGAGAGTGCACCGTCCCAGTAGGGGAGCCTTGATGCTGGGCGTGGGGCTGGAAGCGGAGGATCTGACCGTGACTCCAGCGGGCCAGACCCCCTGGGGGCAATCTCCACACAGCCAGCACACATAGGCGACGCGCCCGCGGGAGTCTCAGATATAATAGTCATTCCAAGCAAGAAAAGCAACTCTGGCTATATTCTGAGGTGCTACTCTCCTATCTCTCTGTTCCCTCCCCCACCCTCCCCAGGCGGCTTCATTAACATCCGAATAGCCTGAGCCAGAGGGAGAACTCTGATAGGGATCTGACTGCAGTATTTTTTTAGCGGATTTTCTGGAAAAACTAGTTTCCCAGTGATGGCTCGGAGACAACAATCCATATCAAACCACTTAAAGAAGCAGACCATGACAGCTTCTCCAACCCCCCAAACAAAAGAATCAAAATCTTTCCCAAATGAAGATACAATCTTGGAATTATCAGATACAGAATATAAAAAACTAATTTACAGAATGCTTAATGATATCAGAAATGAAATTAGGATATCTGCAGAATAAGCCAAGGAACACACTGATAAAACTGTTGAAGAACTCAAAAAGATTATTCAAGAACATACTGGAAAAATTAATAAGTTGCAAGAATCCATAGAGAGACAACATGTAGAAATCCAAAAGATTAACAATAAAATAACAGAATTAGACAACACACTAGGAAGTCAGAGGAGCAGACTCGAGCAATTAGAATGCAGACTGGGACATCTGGAGGACCAGGGAATCAACACGAACATAGCTAAAAAAAAATCAGATAAAAGAATTAAAAAAAATGAAGAAACCCTAAGAATTATGTGGGACTCTATCAAGAAGGATAACCTGCGGGTGATTGGAGTCCCAGAACAGGGAGGGGGGACAGAAAACACAGAGAAAATAGTTGAAGAACTCCTGACAGAAAACTTCCCTGACATCATGAAAGACGAAAGGATAGCTATCCAAGATGCTCATCGAACCCCATTTAAGATTGATACAACAAGAAAAACACCAAGACATATTATCATCAAACTCACCAAAACCAAAGATAAACAGAAAATTTTAAAAGCAGCCAGGGAGAAAAGAAAGGTTTCCTTCAAGGGAGAATCAATAAGAATATGTTCTGACTACTCAGCAGAAACCATGCAGGCAAGAAGGGAATGGGACGACATATACAGAACACTGAAGGAGAAAAACTGCCAACCAAGGATCATATATCCAGCAAAACTCTCTCTGAAATATGAAGGCGAAATTAAGATATTTACAGATAAACACAAGTTTAGAGAATTTGCAAAAACCAAACCAAAGCTACAAGAAATACTAAAGGATATTGTTTGGTCAGAGAACCAATAATATCAGATATCAGCACAACACAAGGTCACAAAACAGATCGTCCTGATATCAACTCAAATAGGGAAATCACAAAAACAAACAAATTAAGATTAATTAAAAAAAAATACACATAACAGGGAATCATGGAAGTCAATAGGTAAAAGATCACAATAATCAAAAAGAGGGACTAAATACAGGAGGCATTGAACTGCATATGGAGAGTGATACAAGGCGATATAGAACAATACAAGTTAGGTTTTTACTTAGAAAAATAGGGGTAAATAATAAGGTAACCACAAAAAGGTATAACAACTCTATAACTCAAGATAAAAGCCAAGAAAAACGTAACGACTCAACTAACATAAAGTCAAGCACTATGAAAATGAGGATCTCACAATTTACTAAGAAAAACGCCTCAGCACAAAAAAGTATGTGGAAAAATGAAATTTTCAACAACACACATAAAAGGCATCAAAATGACAGCACTAAAAACTTATTTATCTATAATTACCCTGAATGTAAATGGACTAAATGCACCAATAAAGAGAGAGTCACAGACTGGATAAAGAAACACGATCCATCTATATGCTGCCTACAAGAGACACACCTTAGACTTAGAGACACAAACAAACTAAAACTCAAAGGATGGAAAAAAGTATATCAAGCAAACAATAAGCAAAAAAGAAGAGGAGTAGCAATATTAATTTCTGACAAAATAGACTTTAGACTTAAATCCACCACAAAGGATAAAGAAGGACACTATATAATGATAAAAGGGACAATTGATCAGGAAGACATAACCATATTAAATATTTATGTCCCCAATGACAGGGCTGCAAGATACATAAATCAAATTTTAACAGAATTGAAAAGCGAGATAGATACCTCCACAATTATAGTAGGAGACTTCAACACACCACTTTCGGAGAAGGACAGGACATCCAGTAAGAAGCTCAACAGAGACACGGAAGATCTAATTACAACAATCAACCAACTTGACCTCATTGACTTATACAGAACTCTCCACCCAACTGCTGCAAAATATACTTTTTTTTCTAGCGCACATGGAACATTCTCTAGAATAGACCACATATTAGGTCATAAAACAAACCTTTGCAGAGTCCAAAACATCGAAATATTACAAAGCATCTTCTCAGACCACAAGGCAATAAAACTAGAGATCAATAACAGAAAAACGAGGGAAAAGAAATCAAATACTTGGAAAATGAACAATACCCTCCTGAAAAAAAGACTGGGTTATAGAAGACATCAAGGAGAGAATAAGGAAATTCATAGAATGCAACGAGAATGAAAATACTTTCTATCAAAACCTCTGGGACACAGCAAAAGCAGTGCTCAGAGGTCAATTTACATCAATAAATGCACACATACAAAAAGAAGAAAGAGCCAAAATCAGAGAACTGTCCCTACAACTTGAACAAATAGAAAGTGAGCAACAAAAGAATTCATCAGGCACCAGAAGAAAACAAATAATAAAAATTAGAGCTGAACTAAATGAATTAGAGAACAGAAAAACAATTGAAAGAATTAACAAAGCCAAAAGCTGGTTCTTTGAAAAAATTAACAAAATTGATAAACCATTGGCTAGACTGACTAAAGAAATACAGGAAAGGAAACAAATAACCCGGATAAGAAATGAGAAGGACCACATCACAACAGAACCAAATGAAATTAAAAGAATCATTTCAGATTACTACGAAAAATTGTACTCTAACAAATTTGAAAACCTAGAAGAAATGGATGAATTCTTGGAAAAACACTACCTACCTAAACTAACACATTCAGAAGTAGAACAACTAAATAGACCCATAACAAAAAAAGAGATTGAAACGATAATCAAAACCTCCCAACAAAAAAAAGCCCTGGCCCGGACGGCTTCACTGCAGAGTTCTACCAAACTTTCAGAGAAGAGTTAACACCACTACTTCTGAAGGTATTTCAAAGCATAGAAAAGGACGGAATACTACCCAACTCATTCTATGAAGCTACCATCTCCCTGATACCAAAACTAGGTAAAGACATTACAAAAAAAGAAAATTATAGACCTATATCCCTCATGAACATTGATGCAAAAATCCTCAACAAAATTCTAGCCAATAGAATCCAACAACACATCAAAAAAATAATTCACCCTGATCAAGTGGGCTTTATATCAGGTATGCAAGGCTGGTTTAATATCAGAAAAACCATTAATGTAATCCATCACATAAATAAAACAAAAGACAAAAACCACATGATCTTATCAATTGATGCAGAAAAGGCATTTGACAAAGTCCAACACCCATTCATGATAAAAACTCTTACCAAAATAGGAATTGAAGGAAAATTTCTCAACATAATAAAGGGCATCTATGCAAAGCCAACAGCCAATATCACTCTAAATGGAGAGAACCTGAAAGCATTTCCCTTGAGAACGGGAACCAGACAAGGATGCCCTTTATCACCGCTCTTATTCAACATCGTGTTGGAAGTCTTAGCCAGGGCAATTAGGCTAGACAAAGAAATAAAAGGTATCCGGATTGGCAAGGAAGAAGTAAAGTTATCACTATTTGCAGATGACATGATTATATACACAGAAAACCCTAAGGAATCCTCCAGAAAACTACTGAAACTAATAGAAGAGTTTGGCAGAGTCTCAGGTTATAAAATAAACATACAAAAATCACTTGGATTCCTCTACATCAACAAAAAGAACACCGAAGAGGAAATAACCAAATCAATACCATTCACAGTAGCCCCCAAGAAGATAAAATACTTAGGAATAAATCTTACCAAGGATGTAAAAGACCTATACAAAGAAAACTACAAAGCTCTACTACAAGAAATTCAAAAGGACATACTTAAGTGGAAAAACATACCTTGCTCATGGATAGGAAGACTTAACATAGTAAAAATGTCTATTCTACCAAAAGCCATCTATACATATAACGCACTTCCGATCCAAATTCCAATGTCATATTTTAAGGGGATAGAGAAACAAATCACCAATTTCATATGGAAGGGAAAGAAGCCCCGGATAAGCAAAGCACTACTGAAAAAGAAGAAGAAAGTGGGAGGCCTCACCTTACCTGACTTCAGAACCTATTATACAGCCACAGTAGTCAAAACAGCCTGGTATTGGTACAACAACAGACACATAGACCAATGGAACAGAATTGAGAACCCAGACATAGATCCATCCACGTATGAGCAGCTGATATTTGACAAAGGACCAGTGTCAATTAACTGGGGAAAAGATAGCCTTTTTAACAAATGGTGCTGGCATAACTGGATATCCATTTGCAAAAAAATGAAACAGGACCCATACCTCACACCATGCACAAAAACTAACTCCAAGTGGATCAAAGACCTAAACATAAAGACTAAAACGATAAAGATCACGGAAGAAAAAATTGGGACAACCCTAGGAGCCCTAATACAAGGTATAAACAGAATACAAAACATTACCAAAAATGATGAAGAGAAACCTGATAACTGGGAGCTCCTAAAAATCAAACACCTATGCTCATCTAAAGACTTCACCAAAAGAGTAAAAAGACCACCTACAGATTGGGAAAGAATTTTCAGCTATGACATCTCCGACCAGCGCCTGATCTCTAAAATCTACATGATTCTGTCAAAACTCAACCACAAAAAGACAAACAACCCAATCAAGAAGTGGGCAAAGGATATGAACACACATTTCTCTAAAGAAGATATTCAGGCAGCCAACAGATACATGAGAAAATGCTCTCGATCATTAGCCATTAGAGAAATGCAAATTATAACTACGATGAGATTCCATCTCACACCAACTAGACTGGCATTAATCCAAAAAACACAAAATAATAAATGTTGGAGAGGCTGCGGAGAGATTGGAACTCTCATACACTGCTGGTGGGAATGTAAAATGGTACAACCACTTTGGAAATCTATCTGGCGTTTTCTTAAACAGTTAGAAATAGAACTACCATACAACCCAGAAATCCCACTCCTAGGAGTATACCCTAGAGATACAAGAGCCTTCATACAAACAGATATATGCACACCCATGTTTATTGCAGCTCTGTTTACAATAGCAAAAAGTTGGAAGCAACCAAGGTGTCCATCAACGGATGAATGGGTAAATAAATTGTGGTATATTCACACAATGGAATACTCCGCATCGATAAAGAACAGTGACGAATCTCTGAAACATTTCATAACATGGAGGAACCTGGAAGGCATTATGCTGAGCGAAATTAGTCAGAGGCAAAAGGACAAATATCGTATAAGACCACTATTATAAGATCTTGAGAAATAGTAAACCTGAGAAGAACACATACTTTTGTGGTTACGAGGCGGGGAGGGAGGGAGGGTGGGAGAGGGTTTTTTATTGATTAATCAGTAGATAAGAACTGCTTTAGGTGAAGGGAAAGACAACACTCAATACATGGAAGGTCAGCTCAATTGGACTGGACCAAAAGCAAAGAAGTTTCTGGGATAAAATGAATGCTTCAAAGCTCAGCGGAGCAAGCGCGGGGGTCTGGGGAACATGGTTTGAGGGGACTTCTAAGTCAATTGGCAAAATAATTCTATTATGAAATCATTCTGCATCCCACTTTGAAATGTGGCGTCTGGGGTCTTAAATGCTAACAAGCGACCATCTAAGATGCAGCAATTGGTCTCAACCCACCTGGAGCAAAGGAAAATGAAGAACACCAAGCCCACACGGCAACTAAGAGCCCAAGAGACAGAAAGGGCCACATGAACCAGAGACCTACATCATCCTGAGACCAGAAGAACTAGTTGGTGCCCGGCCACAATCGATGACTGCCCTGACAGGGAGCACAGCAGAGGACCCCTGAGGGAGCAGGAGATCAGTGGGATACAGACCCCAAATTCTCATAAAAAGACCAAACTTAATGGTCTGACTGAGACTGGGGGAATCCCGGCGGCCATGCTCTCCAGACCTTCTGTTGACACAGGACAGGAACCATCCCCGAAGACAACTCATCAGAAATGAAAGGGACTGGTCAGCGGGTGGGATAGAGATGCTGATGAAGAGTGAGCTAATTATATCAGGTGGACACTTGAGATTGTTTTGGCAACTCTTGTCTGGAGGGGGGATGGGAGGATAGAGAGAGAGGGAAGCCGGCAAAATTGTCAAGAAAGGAGAGACTGAAAGGGCTGACTCAAGACGGGGAGAGTAAGTGGGAGTAGGGAGTGAGATGTATGTAAACTTATATGTGACAGACTGATTGGATTTGTAAACGTTCACTTGAAGCTTAATAAAAGTTATTAAAAAAAAAACACATTGAGACACCATCTCACCATGGCATTACTGGCACAAATCAATAAAACAGGAAATAACAAATGTTAGAGAGGCTGTAGGGAGATCGGCACTCTTATGCACTACTGGTGGAAATGCAAAATGATACACCCATTTTGGAAAATGATATGGCCCTTCCTTTTAGAAAGCTAGAAATAGAAATACCATATGATCAAGCAATCCCACTTCTAGAAATATATCCTGGAGAAATAAGAGTCATCACATGAATACGCATATGCACACCCATGTTCACTGCAGCATTGTTCACAATGGCAAAAAGATGGAAACAACCTAGATGCCCATCAACAGATGAATGGATAAACAAACTGTGGTGCATACACACAATGGAGTATTATAGAACGATAAAGAACAATGACGAATCTGTGAAGCATCTCATAACATGGATGAATCTGGAGGGCACTATGCTGAGTGAAATAAGTCAATCACAAAAGGGCAAATATTGTATGAGACCACTACTGTAAAAACTCATGAAAAGGTTTACACACAAAAAGAAACAATCTTTGATGGTTACGAGGGAGGGAAGAGGTGGGGATGGAAAAACACTTAATAGACAATAGATAAGTGGTAGCTTTGGTGCAGGCTAAGATAGTGCACAATACTGGGGAAGACAGAACAACCTGTATGAGGCAAGGTCATGATAGCTCCACAGACACATCCAAACTCCCTGAGGGACCGAATTGCTGGGCTGAGGGCTGTGGAGACCATGGTCTCGGGGAACATTTAGCTCAACTGGAAAAACATAGTTTATAAAGAAAATGTTCTACATTCTACTTTGGTGAGTAACGTCTGGGGTCTTAAAAGCCTGTGAGTGGCCACTTAGGATACTCCACTGGTCTCACCCCTTCAGGAGCAAGGAGGAACGAAGAAAATGAAAGATAAAAGGGAAAGATTAGTCCAAAGGACTAATGGACCACATCTACCATGGCCTCCACCAGTCTAAGTTCAGTAAAACTAGATGGTGCCAGGTTACCACCACTGACTGCTCTGACAGGATCACAACAGGAGGTTCCGGACAGAGCTGGAGAAAAATGTAGAACAAAATTCTAACTCAGAAAGAAAGAGCAGACTTGCTGGCCTGACAGAGACTGGAGAAATCCTGAGAGGGTGGCCCCCGGACAGTCTTTCAGCTCAGTAATGAGGTCGCTCCTGAGTTTCACCCTTCAGCCAAAGATTGAAGAGGCCCATGGAACAAAACTAGACTAAAGGGACACACCGGCCCTGGGGCAGGTACTGGAAGGCAGGAGGGAACAGGAAAGCTGGTAATAGGGAACCCAGGGTTGAGAAGGGAGAGTGTTGACACGTCATGGGGTTGTTAACCGATGTCATACAACAATGTCTGTACTAACTCTTCAGTGAGAAATTAGTTTGTTCTGTAAATCTTCATCTAAAATACAATAATAATAATAAAGTGAATATGAACACAATATCCACTTCCCAAAATTGTTGGGATTCACTGAATTAACAAATATGAAGCTGTCTGGCTTCACAGTGTCTGCTTTTACACAGATCTCTTCAGCACATCAAAGAACTCTGGGTCATCCATAAAAGGGACTCTTTCAGCTTGTGTTCATAAAAATCATTTCCTGAATTATTTTTCTATATCTTTTGTACTAGCTTTGTCTTGTGGTTCTTCTATTAACCAACTGTTGAGGTCTTCTCTCTGAGTCTTTCTGCTGCTCGAAAGCCCCTTCTCAGGCTCAGGTTGCATTTCCTTCCTTGGCTGATGACCCTAATAACCTTAGTCTGTTCCCCTTTCTCTCTCCCTCTCTCTCCCTCTCTCTCCCCTTCTCTGCCTCTCTCTCCTACTTTCATGCTTAGAGTTTTACTGCCTTCCCTCCAAGTATAGCCACAAATGCTGCAGTTACCTCCTTCCTCAAATACTGGCTCTTCTATCTTTAAGAGTTTTACTGAAGAACATGCTGGAAAATAGAGAGAAGGTGTAAAACATAACAGACCTAGGGGAGTATCAGTGGGTTCAGAGCACAGAGTTCTCACCATTTCTATTGTCTATCATTCCAAACTCCTTTCCAAGTTGGGTCTTTGCTCCAGTCGGTAGAGCTTTTCCCCAGCTACCCCCACCCCTAATTTCTTTCTTTTCTTTTTTTTTAATTCTATTTATTTTGTTGTTGCTGTTGAGAATATACACAGCAAAACATAACACCAATTCAACTGTTTCTACATGTACAATTCAGTGACAATGATTACATTATTTGAGTTGTGGAACCATTCTCACCCTCCTTTCACCCCCGATTTCTTGACTGCTACCTGAGAGTATATCCTATTCCCTTTGAAGGCCCTCTTCTGAGCCCGAAGATGCAACCAGTGCAGTAGCCTAAATGTCACTTTCTCCAGTGGGCAGCAGGTGTCTCTGGGGCAATTCGGAAAGGGTGACCCCTTGTTCACTAAGCATCTAGGTACTTTATTCCCCATACTGCACTTCACGGTCTATGGTTCCTCTCCTGCTTAGCTTTTCTAGTTTATAATACAATTTATCCTAATTTCCAGCTTTCAATCTCCCTGCTTCATTTCTGTGTTCTACCTAGTGTTCTCCCACAATTCAGCAGAGGCGTGGCCATTTCAAAGACCTAGGTATGCCCTTTAGCCTTAGTCATACCTCCAACTATTCTAGCATGAAAGAACAGTAATGTACACTGTCTCCTGGAAGTGGAATAGAATCAATCACAGATAATTCTAATACATCCCCTAGACACAGCCATGTACATGACCTGAGCTGGTCTCACTGCAACCATCACCATGGAAACCAGAAAAAGTATGTATTTTGAGCAGCCTGAGGTCAAGTTCCTGTGGCACAAATTTTTCCACATTGAATGATGCAAGTGAAAGTAACTCAAGTAAAAGTGATGCAGACTAAGTCGTAGATGGACCTGCTTCTCCCCAGCCAGCCATCAAAGGTCACCCTGAGGTTTCTCAACTTTCCACACTACCACCAACTGACCGAGAGTTACCACAAACTTCCTGAGTGTCACTACCCAACTGACAAACTTTCCAAAGAGAAATAGCACGGGTTACCCTGCTGGTATTCGAAATACTAGTGGCATAGCTACCAGCATCATAGTAACATGCAAGGTCACCACAGTACAACAAACTGACAGACAGATAAAGATTTATCGGCTTGTAATATTGTTAAAAATTTTAGGGGTTCACATGTAGGCCAAAAGGTGGTAAATAAATCTGATAAAAATTCATTGGCCTGCCATATTAGTAAAGTTTTAATGGGGGAGGTGGAAGGTCTTGGAACGTACTGTGACATTTTCTAAAGTAAAGGACAAGTTATTGTACCTTGTACCTCTTACCACCAAGAGATAGGAACACCACTTATTTGGTCCTAATAGTACAGTCACAAAGCAGACCCGTAGGGCTCTGGAGCAAAATCATGCCTTCCATGGTAAAGGAATAGTCTCTGTTCAAGCAGGTCCAGAAAAATATGAATCAGCTATATTAATAGGTGCCCTAGATCTCCATGTCACCTAACTTTGTTGCATTAATGCCTCTTCTTCAACTCACAACAATGGCCTCATGAGGGGGAGTGGAATTGATCTCTATAACCAACTGACAGTGGAGGAAAGTATGTGGGCCTGATTCATAAACAAGTCAGCACAGTATGTTGGCACTAGCCAGAAATGTACTACTGCCATATTATAACTGCATCCAAGTCTACAAAACGGTAGGATTAGGTATAAGGAAGAGGTATATAGATGGACCTATAAGAATGGGCACAAAGCATGTAGATATTTAGATCTCAAGTTAACAATCAGGTAGGCAAGATCTCAGCCACTGTCTCTCCTCAGCCACTCCAGTACTTGCACAACATGCTCATGGAAAAAGAATGCTTTCAAAGGAAAAAAAAAATGATGCCTATGTATGGGCCCAAGAACACGGTCTCCTTCTCAACTAGGTTAATTGTTCTGCAACTGCTAAATGTCCCAAACTTTCAGCAATAGAGACCAACAGTGAGTCTTTAACATGGTACCATTACTTAGGAGGTCAGTCAGACATGTAGTGGCAGGTCACTTACATTAGATTCCTTCCAATTTGGGGAGAACAACAACTCATCTTTATCTAAATTGATACATACTGTAGGTAAGTGCCTTCTCTGTCTGCATAACCTCCATCATCCAAAGGGTTAGAAAATGCCTAATCCATTGACATAGTATTATATGTCTGATATGAAAGGATCCATTTTACAGAAAAGGAGGTGCAACAATTGGCTTATGAACATGAAATTCCCTGAACTTACCATGTATCCCAGCACCTAGAATCAGCAAGCCTGAAAGAATGGTGAAATGACCTGTTGAAGATTTAGCACCAGCTCATACATAACATCTTATGATGCAGCATAACCATTAAACCAATAACCAATATATGATGCCGTTCCTGAATAACTATAAAACTGAGGTCCAGGAAACAAATGGTAGTAGTAGTAGTAGTAGTAGCAGTAGCAGTAGCAATACTAGTAGCAGTAGCAGTAGTAGTAGGAGTGGCCCCTCTGACTATCACTCCAGTGAGCCACTTGTGGAATTTGTGCTTCCCCATTGCTGTAAACCTAGGCTATGCTGGGTTTGAGATACTGGTTCCAAGATGAGGGGGATAATTCCACCTATGGACACAGTAAGTGCTCCAATGAACCAAAAGCTGCAATTACCAACTTTAGCCTCCTAATGCCAATGGAACAATAGGCAAAGAAAGGAAATATTGTACTGACAGAGGGAATCACCCTAATTTCTGCAGGAGTTAGAGTTGCCATTAAACACATGAACGGGGGGAGTATGTCTAATACTCAGGAGATTTACTGATGTATGTCTTGGTTCATCTATTCCTAGTGATAATTACGAACATCTGATTGCAGCAACCATGACCCAACAAGGCAAAGGCAACTGAATGCTCAAACCCCTCTGGGATAAAGGTCTGGGTCGCCCCATCAGGCAAGCAACCTAAATTGGCCCAAGTGCTAGATGATAGTGAGGAAAACATAAAACTAGTGGTTGTAGAGCGATATCATTAATATAGATTAGGCTCCTGGAACCAGATACAGTAGCAGGAACTCCATTTTGGCTTACTAATCTTCTTTAAGTCTTTTTTAAGAGAGTTAACCCTGGTCACCAATTTGAAGGACTGATTCCTAACCCAGGAAAGGAATAAGGACAAGTTTTTCTCACAAAAAATAGAGGCTCCAAATTTTAATATCAAGCGGTGAATTGTATCAGCCTGAATTTATGTCCTTCCTCAGTTCACTCAGTCCCATCTTCCTGTCAGGTACTTGGAAATTTGCTCAAAGGAGGGCCCTGACTGGCACCACTATCACCTCATCTCCTAATACCACCAACTCTCGTGGCCTTTCTAGGCTGAAAGTCAGGGTCCTGTAGATCCTTCTTTATGCCAGTTTCAATGAAAACGACAGCAGATTCAATACAAGCTCTGACCCTATCAGATTTATAGAAACTGGCTTTTTCCACTTCTTCCAGCCTCAAGTGAAGTGCCATTCCATAGGCCATGGGATCCAGCTTTCCAGTAATTACCTGAAGGAATGAGGTAACAACATGTAAGTTCAAGGAAGTAAATAGGCTGAACCAAGGTGCAGTGGTTCCATGAGGCATATCCAGATATACCCAATTTGACCAAACAACCAGCTATGTTTTACCATGAAACTGTAGAAATCTCTGTAATGTGCTACTTTGTATTTGCTTTCTCTCCTTCCTTGCCTCATTTCCCTTTTCTGCTAACTTTAACTGTTCTGTAATTTCAGCCCTCAAAAAACCCTTAGCACAAAAGCTTTACTTCAGTCTCTTTTTGAGAGAACTCACTCCGGTATCTCTTGATCATCAGTACCATGTCTCCAGTTTCACAGGTCACAAACCTAACTGTTATTCCTAGATAATTCCCTCTTACTCAACCCCCATATTTACTCCCAATTACCCACCAGGCAAAGTCTAAGCACTGACACATGACGAACAATGATCTCCATGCTAAAACTCCTGCCATCTCTAGAACAACTTCTCTTATGGTTTTCCTCCTTGCATGATTCCCCCCAGCTACAGTGATCTACTCACAGGATGTTTATGACTCCTTCTATCCATCTTCTCATAATCCTCCTAAATTCACCATTCTCTGCCCACAGCATCACCTTTCCTCCCATAACTACCTGGCAAAAAGCTACATATCACCCTACAGGAAGCTCATCGGTGATGAAGCTTCTGTGAAGCTGTATATGATGCTGCAGTTAGATAGATAGAATGAGAAAAAGAAACACAGCTATGACTTATAGTCCTTACTCTGTACCAGGTACTGCTCTGGGTGCTTTGCACATAATGGACTCATTTAGTCCTCACAACAATCCTGCAAATAAGATACCATTATTAGCCCCACCTCACAGATAAGAATACTGAGACACAAAGAAGTTAGGCCACACAGAGAGTCCAACATTTAAACACCCATCCATGTTCTTCACCATCATATTATCCTGCCTCATCATTACACTAGCTTGCCTGGCCAGCATATTGTATTTTCTGGGTTTTTTTTTTCTATCACAGCACTGACAATGCTCGATTCTCTTCTATGTTCATATGTGTGTCTCCCCCAAAAGACTGTTAGATCCTGGAGTTTAAGATGTCAGAATCATTACTGTATCCATGTCACATAGCACAGAAGCTGGTGCAGAGCAGGCGTCCAATAAATATTTGTCAAACTAATAATTAAATGAATCTGGTACAATTCTTAGGAAGGATCAATTTTATTTTATTTTTTGTACTTTAGATAAAGGACTAAAGAATGAATTAGCTTCTCATTAAACAGTTAATACACATATTATTTTATGACATTGGTTAACAACCCCATGACATGTCAACACTCTCCCTTCTTGTCCTTGGGTTCCCTATTACCAGCTTTCTTGTCCTCCTCCTGTCGTCTAGTCCTTGCCCCTGGGCTGTTGTGCCCCTTTAGTCTCGTCTTGTTTCATGGGCCTCTCTAATCTTTGGATGAAGGGTGAACCTCAGAAGTGACTTCATTACTGAGCTGAAAGAGTGTCCGGGGGCCATGCTATCAGAGTTTCTCCAGTTTCTGTCAGGTCAGTCAGTCTGGTCCTTTTTCAGCTCTGTCCGGGACCCTCTATTGTGGTCCCTGGCAGAGCAGTCAGTGGTGGTAGCCGGGCACCATCTAGTTGTCCTGGACTCAGTCTGGTGGAGGCCATGGTAGTTGTGGTCCATTAGTCCTTTGGACTAATTTTTCCCTTTTATCTTTAGTTTTCTTCATTCTCCCTTGCTCCTGACAGGGTAAGAACAGTGGAGTATCTTAGATGGCCTCTCACAAGCTTTTAAGACCCCAGATGTTACTCACCAAAGTAGAACATAGAACATTTTCTTTATAAACTATGTTATTCCAATTCAGCTAGATGTTCCCCAAGACCATTGTTCCCACAGCCTTTGGCCCAGCAATTCAGTCCCTCAGGGAGTTTAGATGTGTCTGTGGAACTTCCATAACCTTGCCTTGAACAAGTTGTTCTGGCTTCCCCGTTACTGTGTACTGTCTTAACCTTCACCAAAGTTAACACTTATCTTTATTGTCTATTTAGTGTTTTTCCATCCCTACCCCTCCCCTCCCTCGTATCCATCGAAGATTGTTTCTTTTTCTGTGTGAACCTTTCCATGAATTTTTATTGTAGTGGTCTCATACACTATTTGTCCTTTTGTGATTGACTTATTTCACTCAGCATGATGCCCTACAGATTCATCCATGTTTTGAGATGCTTCACAGATTCATCGTTGTTCTTTATCATTGCTTAGTACTCCTTTGTGTGTATATACCACAGTTTGTTTATCCATTCATCTGCAGATGGGTATCTAGGTTGTTTCCATCTTTTTGCTATTGTGAACAATGCTGCAATGAACATGGGTGTGCATATGTCTATTCGTGCAATGACTCTTATTTCTCTAGGATACATTCCTAGGAGTGGGATTGCTTGACCATATGGTATTTCTATTTCTAGCTTTCTAAGGAAGGGCCATATCGTTTTCTAAAATAGGTGTATCATTTTGCATTCCCACCAGCAGCGCATAAGAGTTCTGATCTCCCTACAGCCTCTCCAACATTTGTTATTTCTTGTTTTTTTAAATTTGTGCCAGTCATGTCAGGGTGAGATGGTATCTCATTGTGGTTTTGATTTGCATTTCTCTAATGGTTTTTTTTTTAATGGTTAGTGATCGTGAGCATTTCCTCATATGTCTGTTAGCCCCTTGAATGTCTTCTTTAGTGAAGTGTCTGTTCATTTCCTTTGCCTATTTTTTCATTGGATTATATGTCTTTTTGTTGTAGAGGTGTTGGATTTTCCTGCAGATTTTAGAGATTAGACCTTTGTCAGATTTGTAATAGCCAAAAATTTTTTCCCAGTCTGTCGGTTGTCTTTATACTCTTTCGGTGAAGCCTTTTGGTGAGCATAAGTGTTTAATTTTTAGAAGAGGGTCAGTTATCTAGCTTATCTTCTGAAGTTTGTGTGTTGTTAGTTATGGTTTGTATCCTGTTAATGCTGTGTATTAGGGACTCTAGCTTTGATCCTATATTTTCTTCTGTGATTTTTTTTGACTTTATATTTAGGTGTCTGATCCATTTTGAATTAATTTTTGTATATGGTGTGAGGTATGGGCCCTGTTTCATTTTTTTGTGGATGGACATCCAGTTTTGCCAGCACAATTTGTTAAAAAGACTGTTTTTCCCCCATTTGATGGACTTTGGGCCTTTGTGGGAGATCAGGCGACCATAGGTGAATGGATTTACACCTGGGTTCTCAATTCTGTTCCATTGGTCAATGTACTTGTTGTTGTACCGGTACCAGGCTGTTTTGACTACCACAGCTGTATAGTAGGTTCTGAGGTCAAGTAGTGTGAGTCCTCCTACTTTATTCTTCTTCTTCAGTAGTGTTTTACTTATCTGGGGCTTCTTCTCTTTCCATATAAAGTTAATGGTTAGTTTTTCCATCTCTTTAAAGAATGCTGTTGGTATTTGGATTGGGATTGCATTCTATTTGTAAAATGCTTTGGGTAGAATTGTCATTTTCACAACGTTGAGTCTACCTATCCATGAGTATGATATGTTTTTCCATTTATGTAGATCTCTTTTTGTTTCTTGCATTAGTGTTCTGTAGTTTTCTTTGTATAGGTCTTTTACATTCCTGGTTAGATTTATTCCTAAGTATTTTATTTTTTTAGGGGCTATTATAAATGGTATTGCTTTCCTGATTTCCTTTTCATCAGTCTGTTTATTGGCGTATAGGAATCCAACTGATTTTTGTATGTTTATCTTGTATCCTGCTTCTCTGCTGAATCTTTCTATTAGTTCCAGTAGTTTTCACTTGGAGTCTTGGGTTTTCTGTGTATAGTATCATATCATCCACAAAGAGGAACAGTTTTGCTTTTTCATTACCAATTTGGATGCCCTTTTTTTCTTTTTCTTGCCTTATTGCTCTAGCTAGGATTTCCAGCATGTCTTAGTCATCTAGTGCTGCTATAACAGAAATACCACAAGTGATGGCTTTAACAAAGAGAAATTTATTTCCTCACAGTAAAGTAGTCTAAAAGTCCAAATTCAGGGCATCAGCTCCAGGGGAAGACATTCTCTCTCTGTCGGCTTTCTCATCAATGTTCCCCTGGACTAGGAGCTTCTCTATGCAGGGACCCTGGGTCCAAAGGACATGCTCTGCTGCCAGTGCTTCTTTCTTGGTGGTATGAGGTCCCCTGTCTCTCTGCTCTCTTCTTTCTTTTATATGTCAGGAGATTGCCTCAGGACACAATCCAAATTTGTAGCCTAAGTCCTGCCTCAGTAACACAACTGTGGTCCATCCTCCCTCATTAACATCATAGAGGAAGGATTTACAACATATAGGAAAATCACACGATACCGGGAATCCTGGCCCAGCCCAACTGATACCCACATTTTTGGGGGGACATAATTCAATATATGACACAGCACAATGTTAAACAGGAGTGGTGATAAAGGGCACCCTTTTTTATATATGTCATTCCATTGCCTTCTTGCCTGCATGGTTTCTGCCAAATAATCAGAGCTTAGTCTTAGTGTTTTTCCTCTGTATGTGACTTTGTTGTTTTTCTCAAGCTGCTCTCAGGATTCTTTCTTTTCTTTGGTTTTAGGAAGTGTGATTATGACTTGCCTTGGTGATTTTCTTTTGGGGTCTATCCTATATGGGGTTCACTGAGCTTCTTGGATGGTCAGCTTTTCATCTTTCGTGATATTAGGGAAGTTTTATGTCAGCAATTCTTCAATGATCTTCTCTGTGTTTTCCATTTTCTCCCCCTGTTCTGGAACTCCAATTACTGGCAAATTTTTGCTATTGACTGTATCCCACATAATTCTCAAGGTTTCTTCATTTTTCTTCATTCTTTTTTCTGATATTTCCTCAAACAATGTTGTATCCAAGCATTTGTCTTCAGCTTCACTGATACTGTCTTTCATTGTTTCAAATTTGCTCCTCAGCCCTTGTATGACACTGTCCATTTCAGAAATCGTGTTGTTTATCTTCTGTGTTTCTAATTGCTATTTTTGTATGATTTCTAGTCATGAATTTATTTTGACATTTTGTTCTTTATTATTTTCCTGAATTCTTCCCTTTTTTGTCTGTATTTTCCATGTATTTGTCAATTTTTTTCCTCATTTTTGTCTGCTTTTTGCTTCAACTCTTGGATAGCTCTGAATATTAGAGATTGGAATTCCCTGTCACGTAGTTTAGTGTTTTTCTTCTACTGGAAAGTCATCTGGTGTTTTATTTTGGATGCCCACTGGAACCATCCTGTTTCGTTTTGTTTTTTATGTTTTGGTATTGTCTGCTGTCTTCGGAATATTCAGTAGTTATTTTCTTCATTTATTTATTGTAGATTTGTTTGTTTCATCCTGCTCTGTTTCATTTTGTTATGTCTGAACAGGTGGGCTATGGGTTCTTTGTTGTTTGCTCGTCTGTGGGCATGAGACTTTTCACCTCCTTGTCCAGTGGACAAGGCCAGTTGCTCAGCTATGGTGCGTCAGGGCAGTCCAGCTGAAGGGGGGAATTGGAATGGGTTGTTTGTGGCACATACTGGGGCTGACAGGGCAGGCCAGGTGTCAGTGCAGGGCAGAGTCCGGTAGGCTGTGCCTGTGCTGCACGGTGGTGTGATGTTCAGTACACGGTGCAGGTAGGCAGGAGGGAGGGGGGAGGTTGTGATGTGTGGAGGTAAGATGGGTATGGGAAAGAAGAGAGAAGAGAGAGAATCAGTAGCCAAAAAAACAAACAATATAGTACTGAGATTGCCATTGGAGTGGAGAGACAAGGAACTTAGAAATGAAGAAAAGGAAAAAAGAAAAAGAGAAAAGAATAAATAAATATTAAAAAAAAAAACAGAAATGCCCCCAGAGATCCCACCAGCAACCACGGAAGTGGCTCCCAGGCCTCAGGACACAGCCCATCTAGAAGGGGCAGAGATGGCACACATCACCAGGTATTCAAAACACAGGAAAAGAAGGATAGCAGAGAGAGAGATGAGAAACTGAGGAATGAACAAAAACAAAAAGGAAAAGAGATAATAAATATATAAATAAATAAACAGAAGAGAAAATAAAGGCCCCTCAGGGATCCCACTGGCACAACTATGCAGATCGAGGAAGTGGCTCCCAAGCCTCACAGTACAGCCCAGCTAGAAGGGCCAGAGATGGCACACAGTACCAGGTATTCAGGAGACAGGAAAAAAGGTAACTATAGAGAGACGAGAAACTGAGAAATGAAGAAAGACAAAAAGAAAGAAAGGAAAGGCCACAGGGATCCCTCTAGTGCAGCTTCACAGACCAGGGAAGTGGCTTCCAAGCCACGCAGTACAGCCCAGATAGAAGGGTCTCCCAAGCCATGAAAAGAAAAAGAAAACAAACAGACAAAACAAAACAAAAAAAGGCCCTGGGGATCCCACCAATGTGGTGGTGCAGACCAGGGAAGCATTTCCCCAGGCTAGCGGTGCTTCACAGCCTGTCAGTAAGAAGCAAAGATGGCACACGGAGCCAGGTGTTCAAGAGAAAGGAGGGGGAGGAGGTGAGAGGCAGGGAAGAAACCAAAAGAAGTCAAAAAAAGCAACAGCAGCAGCAATGAAATTGCACTGAAAAAGTCAGCTGATGTGGGTGGGACAAATCCAAGCAGCAGGGAGCCAGCACCTCCCAAGCCATTGTCACTCAGCCCACTGTGAAGAGGTGGAGGCCAAGCAGGGGAGGAAGGATGGGGGATGGGAAAGTGTATATTGCTGGTTACCAGGTGCTCTGTCTCTTGCTGGGAGCTCCATGAAACTGCTTTCCTGTACTCCTGCCCTCCGGTCTCTGACAGGAGTCCAAGGTAGAAAATCTGTACTGCGTTAGCTGATAGGGAACCTCTGCTTGTATCTCTTCTCGTTCTCTGTTCTCTGTCAGTTTCTTATTCCATTAGGTGCTTGGTTGAGTTCTTTATCTCTTCATTTAAGGCTTAGGGTCTCAGGATTGACATTTGCCTCTGTTTTACTTGGTTTTTTGGGTCTTTGCTGTGGAGGGACAGTGTGGTGCTTCTGTCTATAGCACCATGTTGGTTCCACCTAAAAGGATCAGTTTTAGACCTAAGTTTGCCATTTTACAAAACACTTGCCCATAAATTATCTCATTTGATCCTTCCTATTTTCCCACAAAATATTTATTCTTACTATAGTTACAAATTTAGTAATTGGAAAAGAGACAGCTTGAACCCCCAAATTTTTATATAAAACTTTGTGCCTTTCCTGAGTGTATATATCTCTGTGAGCTATAAGGTGAAACATCAGGAACAATTCCGAATTTTATAATTCTTCTGTCCCAGAAGCTAGGTAAAATGTCTACATACATGCTGTCTACATACATGGAGAAACACATAATGTCTACATACATACATATTTAGGAAGATAATCAAGCTCATGCAGAATTTTATAGACCCCAAATTGAACTGTATCAGAGTAGATCCATTCTAATAGAAAGCAAGATTAAATGAGGCATCTATTTTAAAGAAAAGTTATAACCTGTACTGGCCAATGTATTGGGCCTCCAGTATGTAAAAGAGAATAGAACTAAGCCTTTTCAGAAGTCCTTATCTTTGATATTAAAGGATCCTTGACATCCTTCAGTAACTCTATATCATAGTTTTTTGAAATTGTTCTTGGTAATTCTCTTATCAGGGTTTACTAACATTTAAATCTATTATATATATGTCGTTCAGTCAAATCTTTGATGCCCACTGAAAATGTTATTAATGCATTTTGCCACTCAAACAATTTAACAGATGAGCCAAAATTAAAATCATTTTCACGTCTCAAAAATAATTATAACCTCTCATGTAAACAAACAACCACATAACATTAATTAAATCTCTAATATACACCAGGCATAGTGCCTAGCACAGATGGAAACAAAATAAACTCTGTGAGGGTGAGGATGCTATTTTAACTCACCACTGTGTATACATAAATTAGCATAGTGCTTGACAAGTAGTAGGTACTCAAAAATATTGACAGAATGGATAAATAGAAGAAGTCAAATTCATGGCCCTTGTCCTTGAAAATATTCCAATATAAGATATTTGAAACACGTAAGAACTCTCTTGAGCCCATGGACAAGCTCATGCTACAGAGTTGTACATGAGTATTTGTGGGGCTACAGGACTAGCCCAGAAGAGCTAATTAGGTCTGATGTTGTTATGGATTGAATTGTGTCCCCTAAAGCGGTGTGTTGGAATCCTAACTCCTTTACCTGTGGATGTAACCCTATTTGGAAATAAGGTTTTCTCTGTTATGTTAATGAAGCTATATCAGTGTGGACAAAAGAAAAGGAAACCAAACCCGTTGCTCGAGCCGATTCCGACTCATAGCAACCCTATAGGACAGAGTAGAGCTGTCCCATAGGGTTTCCAAGGAGCAGCTGGTGGATTCCAACTGCCAACCTTTTGGTTTGCAGCCTGAGCTCTAAACTACTGCAACACCAGGATTCCATATCATTGTAGAGTAGGTTCTAAATCCAATTGCTTCGTAGTTATAAAAAGAGCAGCTTAGACACAAACGCACACACAAGAAAGGGAAGACAGACACCATGTGAAGATCACCAAAGAACTATGGAACACCCTGGGCTACCAACAAGGAAAGAATTAACACAGCGGAGACCCTGATTTGGACTTTTAGTCTTCCAAACTGTGAGAAAATAAATTTCTGTTCTTTAAAGCCACCCATGTGTGGTAATTCTGTTACAAGAGCACTAAGAACCTAAGACAGAGGTGATGTGGAGAGGGCTATGTCACTTCTTGTGACCTTGTCGGGATGGAAAGAGGTTGTGGAAAAGAAAAGTGACCCAGGTCTGCTTAGAAGTCTTGCAGTGCTCACTATAAGGGGTTTCTATTACTCTTGCTTTTCCCTTCACAGAAAAGAATGAAATTATGAGATGAGGAGGCTGCTCATTTGTAGTGAATTCAGTTCTCAGGCATTGTGGCTTGAGTCAACCTATGAACTCTGTGACCCAGAGGGACATTCTAGTGCAGGAGCTGGCACACATAGTAGGTGCTTCATATGTATAGTAAAATGAGTGAAATTGAGTCAGATGAAATAGCTCCCCTCAGCCCCAGGAGAAAAAGGGCAGTTTCCCGGCCAAGCTCTCTCTCGCCATCATGTGGTCGCCATTGTACATGACACTCAACCTCAGAAAAGTGACGAAGAGCAACTCATTTTTACAGATGAGAGTGGGAAATGTTATTGCTGTCGTGAATTGCCATCGAGTCAATTCCGACTCATGGCAACCCCGTGTGTGCAGATTAGAACCGCTACACAGGGTTTTCAAGGCTGTGACCTTTCGGAAGCCGATCGCCACGCCTGTCATTTGAGGTGCTTCTGGGTGGGTTTGAACTGCCAACCTTTCAGCTAGTAGGAGGCCACTTAAATATTTGCACCATCCAGGGACCCTAAGTGGGAAGTAGGGGGCAGCAAATATCGTCTTAGGGAAGTACAGGTCCCCCATGGGTGGATCTGCCCCAGGACTTGGTGGGTACACTGACCCGCACCCAGGGGCCTCAGCAGTATGTTCTTTGCTCACAGGGATATCTCTGGGCTGGAGCTGGACTGAGAAAGTGACTTCTTTCAGGTAATTTAAGCCATCCCAAACCTCAGAGAACATGTCCAGGTAATTTCCTCTCCAATCCCTCCAATGGCAATGCTAGCCAATTGGGGTGGGGTGAGGAAAGGGAGCATTCTGCCAAACGACAGCTGTGAAAAACAAAAGTAGGACTATGATCTGAAAAGGGTACGGCTGTGAGACCAGATGTTCGTGGTCCTGAAAGAGAAGCAATATGTTGTTTAGGGATTTGTTACATTAATCCTGGAATGTTAAATTTTCCCTCCCTACTTTTACTCCATATGCCTCAAAAGGCAAAGAAGCAAATGAAGGACAGATATAGGAAAGGAATTTCTAGCCACCCTGAGCTTTTTTTTTTCTGAGCTTAGTGCACAATTCTGTATAGCAGGTCAGCCTTTGGGAGACCCTGGGAGGTATGACTGGTCACTATCAAGCAGACTGTTTTACATGAGGACACGGCACAAAAGACCTCCTGGGCAGAAGCTTGGCTAGTGTTCCTGAAACAACATTTTCTGCATGGTCCCTGAATCTGTGCTCCCAGAGTCAAATATTTATACCACAGGGGAAGGCTTTCTACCTGAGGGTGGAGGGAGGAACTCCTGGTTCTCTCACGTGTTCCCAGAGAACACTGGGACCCAGTGATATACTTTAGGCTAGTCATAACCCAGAGCATAGCAATACCAACACCAAGGCTCTGTAGAAAATGGGGACATGGTCATGGGACAAACACATGGTCTAAAGGGGAAATTCCAAGAAAACAGTTAATTTCTAAGGCCTTACTGTGGGAGTCCAAGATGAGAAATCAGAATAGCTCACACATATTGAGAACTTAATACATGCCACGCAATGTTATCAATGTTTTAGAAATATTATTTCATTCCACTTTCATAATAACCTCATGAGGTAGGTACTATCACAATCCCCACTGTATATGTGAGGAAACTGAGGCACAAGGAGGTTAAATAACTAACTCAAGATCACACATTTACTGAGATGTGGTTCTTTCCTTAGCCATACCTACAACACTCCTAGTTAACTGTTGATGTAAGTTATACTGAGGTCAAAAGAGAATCTGGTTTAAGGTTTAAAGATTATGTTAGAGCAATAGTTTTGGAGGTTCATCCAGCCTCCATGGCTCCAAAAACTCTGGATTCCATGAGAATCTGAAATTCTGTTCTGCATTTTTCCCTTTTGATCAGGATTCTTCTAAACCTTAAACCAAAAATATTTCCTGAAGTCTTCTTATAACCAAACAATAGTTTAGCTTAGCTAGTAAAGAATGTCTGCCCTTCAATAAGTTGTACATCTGTAAAAAACTGAATTGGCAAAAGTTGTGCGATAGATGTAGTTACAACAATGACAAAAAAGAGTAGCTGCTGAGGCTGTTTATGTACAACCAAATACCTCATGAGATTCGTTTCTTTGGTTTGGAGGTTTAGGGTCATGGCTTCATGGGACATCTCAGTTAATTGGTGTAATAACATGTTCAGTGCTTCTGTTCTACCTCCTAGTTTGTTGCATAGTACCTGGGGTCTTAAAAGCTTGCAAGTGGCCATCCAAGGCTCAACAATTGGTCTCTATTTGCCTGGAACAACAGAGGAAGAAGGAGAGTCAGGAATAGGAAGATATGGAATGTGTGGCTAATCGCCTCCATAACCAACTGCCTCCTTTGCCATGAGACCAAAAGAACTGAATGGTGCTCACCTACCACTACTGAACATTTTGATCAAAGAATCTATAGAAGAATCCTGATCAAAATGCAGGGGGAAAATGTGTAACAGAATTTCAAATTCTCATGGACTCTAGATTTTCTGGAGCCATGGAGGGTGGGTGAGCTCCTGAAACTATTACTCTGAGATAATCTTTAAACTTTAAACCAAAAATATCCCCTGAATTCATCTTAAAAACAAACTATAGTTTAGCTTAAAAAAAAAACTTAGCTAGTAAAAAAAAAAAGGTCTGCCTTGAGCATTATGCTCTTTTAAGAACTATCTGAATGGGAGTAAATTGACAATAGAAGCTTGAAAGATTAGATAGGAGCCTCAGGGAGCAGGGAGTTTATGTTAATGAGGGAGGAACAACTCGGGAAATGAGGGTGATAATGGTTGTACAACTCGAAGAATGTAATCAGTGTCACTGAATTGTTCATGTAGAAACTTGAATTGATGTGTGTTTTACTGTGTATATTTTCAACAACAAAAATAATTTTTTTTTAAAGAGAACCTGGGCCCTAGCCCTTGCCACATGAGGGAGGCAGGCGCTGAGTATGGAGGCAGGCACTGAGTAAGGGGAACACAGGACCAGTCAAAGACAGATACATCCACAGACCTATAGGATCTGATGACCTTTGTGGACATACTCATTTATGCTGTTATCTGGAAGGGGAGAAGGTTGTAAAAAGGAAGGAGTATCCCAGATGCGAGCGGAAGGTGTTTTCCAGCCTTCATTCACTCCAAGATGTATGAGAGCTGAGGGGAAGATATGGGGATGCTGGTTTATCCTGACCCTTACTTTTACCCATCCAATGAAGACAAAAAACCTATGAAAAGGCTGCCCTCAGCCCTTCAAGACAAAGGTGAGGTTGTCCTGCCAGGATTTCTGCCATCATCTAGCCATCACTGGAATATGGGAAAAAAAACAAACCCATTGTTCTCCAGTCGATTCTGGCTCATAGGGAGCCTATAGGATAGAGTAGCACTGCGCCATAGGGTTTCCTAGGCTGAAATCTTTATGGGATCAGATCGATAGGTCTTTTCTCCTGTGGAGCCTCTGGTGGGTTTGAACCACCAACCTTTCTGTTAGCAGCCAGGCGCTTAACCACTACACCACTGACACCTAAGCCCAAATGTGCATGTGAAATGCAACTTGGGAGAAGAGAACAGAGAGCAGGGGGCTCTGAATTTGGGGATCCTGGGTAAGGAAAGAAGGCTCCATGAAAATAATTTCTTGAGATACCCAAGAAAACCAAATCTATTGCCATTGAGTCAATTCTGACTCATAGCGACCCTATAGGACAGAGTAGAACTGCCCCATAGTTTCTAAGGATGTAAATCTTTATGGAAGCAGACTGTCGCATCTGTCTTCCACGGGGCAGCTAGTGGATTCCAACTGCCAACCTTTTGGTTAGCAGCTGAGCTTTTAACCACTGCACCACCAGGGCTTCATTTTTTTTTCTCATTTTTTGAGAAGCTTCCTTGATATATGGATGTCTCTAAGATCCATCCCATTGGTCCACACACTGCCCAGTTTCCTGTGTGGTCACTCTATGTGCAGGAATACCTCTCAGTGTATTGAACTGACAGAATTTCTTGAATGACAGAAGGACATTAGGACGAGTTGAAATGGTTGCACAAAAACTACCACAGAAAAATATTAAATGGATGTATCTTATTCATAAGTAATGTGGGAAGCAATGCAACTCTGAAATTCAACTCTCGGAATCACTTAAAATATCCTGTTCCTCCCTCATTCCTCTAATTCATATTCTTCATTCTTTTCATATTCCCTATTCTATGTAAAATCACTGAATGTTATTACTAAAAAAAAGCCACGTGTAAATCTGACATCGCTATCCCTCACCCCATCTCTGACTCCAACCCCATCTCTCATCCTAAAGAAGGAAGAAGGCTTCTTCTGATCTGATCTGACATACTGCTAAAGCTTTTCCAGGTCCTTTTACGCTTTTACTTCCCTGCTTCACCTACACGTGACCTGCTCATACTTAAATGTAGATGCTTCTATCCATGGTGGGAGCCAACCTCTTGTGCAGGAGACCTGGGCCCATTTTTCAGCTTTTTGAGAAAACTGTTCTCAGATGGGAATCCCTGGGTGGTGCAAATGGTTAACATGCTTGACAGCTAGCCAAAATGTTGGAGGTTCGAGTCCAGCCAGAGGCACCTCAGAAGACAGGCTGATGATATACTTCTGGAAAAAAATCAGCCATTGAGAACCCTATGGTGTGCAGGTCTACTCTGACACACATGATGCCTCCATGAATGTGAGTCAACTCGATGGCAACTGGTACTGATTTTCAGATGAAACTAACTGCCCCACGTCTGGACAGGAATGGAGAGTCATAAGATCTGGAGGTAAGAGAGGTTATTTTGGGTTCATCTTTCTCAGAAATGCCAGCATGGGCAAGACCAACTCCCACACGACTCACCTAGGAAATTCCCAAGATCATGTTTGTCCGGCTACTGTTTGTGAGTTTGGGAAAATCCAGGGCAAGGTGAATGAGTTGAAGTTGAGGTGAATGGTCAAGGTGTTTTCACAATGTGCCCAAAAAGTAACGCAACCAAGGAGATAAGCATAAGCCATAAGTAATGAGAAAAGGCAAAAATCAGAACTTGAAAGCCCATAGGAATCATCAGGTCTTAAAATTTAGCTCAGTTGAAGAGGGAGGGGAGGGTGTAAATGCGGGGTGGAGGGAGGCGACAAGGAGATCAAATCAGGAGGCAGGAACATTACCAAAAAACAAACCAAAAAAAAGAGCTATCAAGTAAGGGGGGGGGGAGGGCAAGGAAAGACTGGTCAGAGTGAATGAGACGGGCTGACCCCTACAAGGGTGCCAGAGGTCTGTTTTCATGCAGTACCAACTATGGAGTATTGAGAAATGTTAGAAGTAAATTCTCTGAAAATAAGATTCAAAAATATATTTCCTATGATGCAATTTGGTTAATGCTTAAAAAGCACTTCTCCTGGAGTGCTTTAAAAATGTCACAATGTCTTCTGGACAAGAAAATTACTAAACAAATTTATGGAAATTGTAAGTCTTTCTTTTCCTCCTGGAGCATGACTCCACTTTCGGGAAAGAAAAAAAAAAGCATTACTTTTCTAACTTTGGAAAATGCGTTCTTTCATTAAAACCTAGCCACATTTTTTTTTAGCTTCAATAAAGCCTCATTAACTATTGAATCAGTAGTTCTGAGCCAGGAGTGGGGCGGGGCGGGGGGGCAGGAGTCCTGTCAGTAACTTAAAAAATACACATGCCCAGTCCATTTGCACCCACCACTCCCGAAGGGGGTAACAGAATTTGTGCAGAGGTGGGAGAGAGGGAAAAACAGGAGCAGTCACATTTATTTAAAACAAATAAGTATTAATAGAAACGGAACAACCAGAAGGGAAATAATGAGAATGTCCACGCATTGTGAAGAACGTAACCAATGTTACTGAAGAACTTGTGTAGAAACTGTTGAATGGGAACCTAAATTGCTGTGTAAACCTTCACCAAAAACACAATAAAATAATATTAAACAAACAAAAACCCTCCCGAGGTGATCTGACACATATCTGCATACACATTTCTCCATTTGAGAAATGCTGAACTAAGAATTTTGTTAACAATTTTATCTGGCAAAAAGATACAGGAATAAAAGGCAGGTAAAATCTAACATTTAAATTTATTTATTTCAACTATGATTACAAAAGGAATTGCATTAAGACAAGTGACACTATCAAAGATGTATGAAGAAAAAGTTATTTATCTATTCCTTTGAAATATAAACATAAAACATATATAAACAGAAATGAGTGGTTTCCGTGTGATTTTACAAAAGTGCAATCATTTACTCTGTGATTTGTTTTTTGGTTTCTTTTTCCACTTCCAAAAACCAAAACCAAACCCAGTGCCGCCGAGTCAATTCCGACTCATAGCAACCATATAAGACCAAGTAGAACTGCCCCATAGACTTTCCAAGGAGCGCCTAGTGGATTCGAACTGCCGACCCTTTGGGTTAGCAGCTGTAGCACTTAACCACTACGCCAACTTAGCATATGGTAAACATCCTGCCAAGTCAATTAATACACACGTAACTAATTGTTTCTTTTTAATAATTGCATAGTAATCCATAGGAGGAATGTACCACTGCTGATTCAACCATTCCCTTCCACCTAGACCTTCAGTTCGGATCCAATTTTTTGACAGTATGAATAAAGCTGAAATAACCATTTGTCCTTACATCTCTGCACATTAGTGCTTTTATTTCTAGAGCATAGATTCCCCAAAGGTAGTTTTCCGAGTAAAAGAATATGTGCGTTCTTTTTTTTTAAATTAACTTTTATTAAGCTTCAAGTGAACGTTTACAAATCCAATCAATCTGTCACATATAAGTTTACATACATCTTACTCCGTACTCCCACCTGCTCTTCCCCTATTGAGTCAGCCCTTTCAGTCTCTCCTTTCGTGACAATTTTGCCAGCTTCCCTCTCTCTCTATCCTCCCATTCCCCCTCCAGACAAGAGCTGCCAACACAGTCTCAAGTGTCCATCTGATATAATTAGCTCACTCTTCATCAGCATCTCTCTCCCACCCGCTGACCAGTCCCTTTCATGTCTGATGAGTTGTCTTCGGGGATGGTTCCTGTCCTGTGCCAACAGAAGGTCTGGGGAGCATGGCCGCCGGGATTCCTCCAGTCTCAGTCAGACCATTAACTATTGTCTTTTTATGAGAATTTGGGGTCTGCATCCCACTGATCTCCTGCTCCCTCAGGAGTTCTCTGTTGTGCTCCCTGTCAGGGCAGTCATCGGTTGTGGCCGGGCACCGACTAGTTCTTCTGGTCTCAGGATGATGTAGGTCTCTGGTTCATGTGGCCCTTTCTGTCTCCTGGGCTCCTAGTTGTCGTGTGACCTTGGTGTTCTTCATTTTCCTTTGCTCCAGGTGGGTTCAGACCAATTGATGCATCTTAGATGGCCGCTTGTTAGCATTTAAGACCCCAGACGCCACATTTGAAAGTGGGATGCAGAATGTTTTCATAATAGAATTATTTTGCCAATTGACTTAGAAGTCCCCTCAAACCATGTTCCCCAGACCCGCGCCCCTGCTCCGCTGACCTTTGAAGCATTCACTTTATCCCGGAAACTTCTTTGCTTTTGGTCCAGTCCAATTGAGCTGACCTTCCATGTATTGAGTGTTGTCTTTCCCTTCACCCAAAGCAGTTCTTATCTACTGATTAATCAATAAAAAACCCTTTCCCTCCCTCCCCTCTTCGTAACCACAAAAGTATGTGTTCTTCTTAGTTTTTACTATTTCTCAAGATCTTATAATAGTGGTCTTATACAATATTTGTCCTTTTGCCTCTGACTAATTTCGCACAGCATAATGCCTTCCAGGTTCCTCCATGTTATGAAATGTTTCAGAGATTCGTCACTGTTCTTTATCGATGCGGAGTATTCCATTGTGTGAATATACCACAATTTATTTACCCATTCATCCGTTGATGGACACCTTGGTTGCTTCCAGCTTTTTGCTATTGTAAACAGAGCTGCAATAAACATAGGTGTGCATATGTCTGTTTGTGTGAAGACTCTTGTATCTCTAGGGTATATTCCGAGGAGTGGGATTTCTGGGTTTCTAACTGTTTAAGATAACGCCAGATAGATTTCCAAAGTGGTTGTACCATTTTACATTCCCACCAGCAGTATATAAGAGTTCCAATCTCTCCGCAGCCTCTCCAACATTTATTCTTTTGTGTTTTTTGGATTAATGCCAGCCTTGTTGGTGTGAGATGGAATCTCATCGTAGTTTTAATTTGCATTTGCCTAATGCCTAATGATCGAGAGCATTTTCTCATGTATCTGTTGGCTGCCTGAATATCTTCTTTAGTGAAATGTGTGTTCATATCCTTTGCCCACTTCTTGATTGGGTTGTTTGTCTTTTTGTGGTTGAGTTTTGACAGAATCATGTAGATTTTGGAGATCAGGCGCTGGTCTGAGATGTCATAGCTGAAAATTCTTTCCCAGTCTGTAGGTGGTCTTTTTACTGTTTTGGTGAAGTCTTTAGATGAGCATAGGTGTTTGATTTTTAGGAGCTCCCAGTTATCGGGTTTCTCTTCATCATTTTTGGTAATGTTTTGTATTCTATTTATGCCTTGTATTAGGGCTGCTAGGGTTGTCCCTATTTTTTCTTCCATGATCTTTATCGTTTTAGTCTTTATGTTTAGGTCTTTGATCCACTTGGAGTTAGTTTTTGTGCATGGTGTGAGGTATGGGTCCTGTTTCATTCTTTTGCAAATGGATATCCAGTTATGCCAGCACCATTTGTTAAAAAGACTATCTTTTCCCCAATTAACTGACACTGGTCCTTTGTCAAATATCAGCTGCTCATACGTGGATGGATTTATATCTGGGTTCTCAATTCTGTTCCATTGGTCTATGTGCCTGTTGTTGTACCAGTACCAGGCTGTTTTGACTACTGTGGCTGTATAATAGGTTCTGAAATCAGGTAGAGTGAGGCCTCCCACTTTCTTCTTCTTTTTCAGTAATGCTTTGCTTATCCGGGGTTTCTTTCCCTTCCATATGAAATTGGTGATTTGTTTCTCTATCCCCTTAAAATATGACATTGGAATTTGGATCGGAAGTGCGTTATATGTATAGATGGCTTTTGGTAGAATAGACATTTTTACTATGTTAAGTCTTCCTATCCATGAGCAAGGTATGTTTTTCCACTTAAGTATGTCCTTTTGAATTTCTTGTAGTAGAGCTTTGTAGTTTTCTTTGTATAGGTCTTTTACATCCTTGGTAAGATTTATTCCTAAGTATTTTATCTTCTTGGGGGCTACTGTGAATGGTATTGATTTGGTTATTTCCTCTTCGGTGTTCTTTTTGTTGATGTAGAGGAATCCAAGTGATTTTTGTATGTTTATTTTATAACCTGAGACTCTGCCAAACTCTTCTATTAGTTTCAGTAGTTTTCTGGAGGATTCCTTAGGGTTTTCTGTGTATAAGATCATGTCATCTGCAAATAGTGATAACTTTACTTCCTCCTTGCCAATCCGGATACCCTTTATGTCTTTGTCTAGCCTAATTGCCCTGGCTAGGACTTCAAGTACGATGTTGAATAAGAGAGGTGATAAAGGGCATCCTTGTCTGGTTCCCGTTCTCAAGGGAAATGCTTTCAGGTTCTCTCCATTTAGAGTGATATTGGCTGTTGGCTTTGCATAGATGCCCTTTATTATGTTGAGAAATTTTCCTTCAATTCCTATTTTGATGAGAGTTTTTATCATAAATGGGTGTTGGACTTTGTCAAATGCCTTTTCTGCATCAATTGATAAGATCATGTGGTCTTTATCTTTTGTTTTATTTATGTGATGGATTACATTAATGGTTTTTCTGATATTAAACCAGCCTTGCATACCTGGTATAAATCCCACTTGATCAGGGTGAATTATTTTTTTGATGTGTTGTTGGATTCTATTGCCTAGAATTTTGTTGAGGATTTTTGCAGCTATGTTCATGAGGGATATAGGTCTATAATTTTCTTTTTTTGTAATGTCTTTACCTGGTTTTGGTATCAGGGAGATGGTAGCTTCATAGAATGAGTTGGGTAGTATTCCGTCATTTTCTATGCTTTGAAATACCTTTAGTAGTAGTGGTGTTAACTCTTCTCTGAAAGTTTGGTAGAACTCTGCAGTGAAGCCGTCCAGGCCAGGGCTTTTTTTTGTTGGAAGTTTTTTGATTACCGTTTCAATCTCTTTTTTTGTTATGGGTCTATTTAGTTGTTCTACTTCTGAATGTGTTAGTTTAGGTAGGTAGTGTTTTTCCAAGAATTCATCCATTTCTTCTAGGTTTTCAAATTTGTTAGAGTACAATTTTTCGTAGTAATCTGAAATGATTCTTTTAATTTCATTTGGTTCTGTTGTGATGTGGTCCTTCTCGTTTCTTATTCAGGTTATTTGTTTCCTTTCCTGTATTTCTTTAGTCAGTCTGGCCAATGGTTTATCAATTTTGTTAATTTTTTCAAAGAACCAGCTTTTGGCTTTGTTAATTCTTGCAATTGTTTTTCAGTTCTCTAATTCATTTAGTTCAGCTCTAATTTTTATTATTTGTTTTCTTCTGGTGCCTGATGGATTCTTTTGTTGCTCAGTTTCTATTTGTTCAAGTTGTAGGGACAGTTCTCTGCTTTTGGCTCTTTCTTCTTTTTATACGTGTGCATTTATCGATATAAATTGGCCTCTGAGCACTGCTTTTGCTGTGTCCCAGAGGTTTTGATAGGAAGTATTTTCATTCTCGTTGCATTCTATGAATTTCCTTATTCTCTCCTTGATGTCTTCTATAACCCAGTCTTTTTTCAGGAGGGTATTGTTCATTTTCCAAGTATTTGATTTCTTTTCCCTAGTTTTTCTGTTATTGATTTCTAGTTTTATTGCCTTGTGGTCTGAGAAGATGCTTTGTAATATTTTGAGGTTTTGGATTCTGCAAAGGTTTGTTTTATGACCTAATATGTGGTCTATTCTAGAGAATGTTCCATGTGCCCTAGAAAAAAAAGTATACTTTGCAGCAGTTGGGCAGAGAGTTCTGTATAAGTCAATGAGGTCAAGTTGGTTGATTGTTGTAAGTAGGTCTTCCGCGTCTCTATTGAGCTTCTTACTGGATGTCCTGTCCTTCTCCGAAAGTGGCGTGTTGAGTCTCCTACTATAACTGTGGAGGTGTCTATCTCACTTTTCAATTCTGTTAAAATTTGATTTATGTATCTTGCAGCCCTGTCATTGGGGACATAAATATTTAATATGGTTATGTCTTCCTGATCAATTGTCCCTTTTATCATTATATAGTGTCCTTCTTTATCCTTTGTGGTGGATTTAAGTCTAAAGTCTATTTTGTCAGAAATTAATATTGCTACTCCTTTTTTGCTTATTGTTTGTTTGATATATTTTTTTCCATCCTTTGAGTTTTAGTTTGTTTGTGTCTCTAAGTTTAAGGTGTGTCTCTTGTAGGCAGCATATAGATGGATCGTGTTTCTTTATCCAGTCCGTGACTCTCTGTCTCTTTATTGGTGCATTTAGTCCATTTACATTCAGCGTAATTATAGATAAATAAGTTTTTAGTGTTGTCATTTTGATGCCTTTTCATGTGTGTTGTTGGCAATTTCATTTTTCCACATACTTTTTTGTGCTGAGACATTTTTCTTAGTAAATTGTGAGATCCTCATTTTCATAGTGCTTGACTTTATGTTAGTTGAGTCGTTACGTTTTTCTTGGCTTTTATCTTGAGTTATGGAGTTGTTATACCTTTTTGTGGTTACCTTTTTATTTACCCCTATTTTTCTAAGTAAAAACCTAACTTGTATTGTTCTATATCGCCTTGTATCACTCTCCATCTGGCAGTTCAATGCCTCCTGTATTTAGTCCCTCTTTTTGATTATTGTGATCTTTTACCTATTGACTTCCATGATTCCCTGTTATGTGTATTATTTTTTTTTAATTAATCTTAATTTGTTTGTTTTTGTGATTTCCCTATCTGAGTTGATATCAGGACATTCTGTTTTATGACCTTGTATTGTGCTGGTATCTGATATTATTGGTTTTCTAACCAAACAATATCCTTTAGTATTTCTTGTAGCTTTGGTTTGGTTTTTGCAAATTCTCTAAACTTGTGTTTATCTGTAAATATCTTAATTTCGCCTTCATATTTCAGAGAGAGTTTTGCTGGATATATGATCCTTGGCTGGCAGTTTTTCTCCTTCAGTGCTCTGTATGTGTCGTCCCATTCCCTTCTTGCCTGCATGGTTTCTGCTGAGTAGTCTGAACTTATTCTTATTGATTCTCCCTTGAAGGAAACCTTTCTTTTCTCCCTGGCTGCTTTTAAAATTTTCTGTTTATCTTTGGTTTTGGCGAGTTTGATGATAACATGTCTTGGTGTTTGTCTTTTTGGATCAGTCTTAAATGGGGTTCGATGAGCATCTTGGATAGATATCCTTTCGTCTTTCATGATGTCAGGGAAGTTTTCTGTCAGGAGTTCTTCAACTATTTTCTCTGTGTTTTCTGTCCCTCCTCCCTGTTCTGGGACTCCAATCACCCGCAAGTTATCCTTCTTGATAGAGTCCCACATGATTCTTAGGGTTTCTTCATTTTTTTTTAATTCTTTTATCTGATTTTTTTTCAGCTATGTTGGTGTTGATTCCCTGGTCCTCCAGATGTCCCAGTCTGCATCCTAATTGCTCGAGTCTGCTCCTCTGACTTCCTATTGCGTTGTCTAACTCTGTAATTTTATTGTTAATCTTTTGGATTTCTACATGCTGTCTCTCTATGGATTCTTGCAACTTATTGATTTTTCCAGTATGTTCTTGAATAATCTTTTTGAGTTCTTCAACAGTTTTATCGGTGTGTTCCTTGGCTTTTTCTGCAGTTTGCCTTATTTCGTTTGTGATGTTTCGAAGCATTCTGTAAATTAGTTTTTTATATTCTGTATCTGATAATTCCAGGATTGTATCTTCATTTGGGAAAGATTTTGATTCTTTTGTTTGGGGGGTTGGAGAAGCTGTCATGGTCTGCTTCTTTATGTGGTTTGATATGGACTGCTGTCTCCGAGCCATCACCGGGAAACTAGTTTTTCCAGAAAATCCGCTGACTGGTACGCTGGCTCCAGGCTCTGAAAACAATTGCTGCCTCCCCGTATTTGTTCGTTCTCCGTCTCTAAATCTGTGTTTGTTGTTCAGGGTTCGTAGATTGTTATGTATGAGATCGATTCACTTGTTTTTCCGAGTCTTTGTTGCAAGAGGGATCCGCGGTAGCGTCCACCTAGTCCGCCATCTTGGCCCCGCCTCAATATGTGCGTTCTTACTATTACAAAACATTACCATAATTATTTCATTAAAGTGTATAGTAATTTACCCTCCCGCCAGCAGGGTGTGTGAATGGCTCTGTTTCTCTGTCCTCACCAAGAGGGGAATTTAAAAAAAAAAAATTTTTTTTTTCTGTTGGGATAAAAAAAAAAACTTTTTTTTTCTTTTTTTTCTGTTGGGATAGTTACATCACAACATGGTTGCCTGTGTCTCTGAGTGGACTAGGGTCCTCTGTATATTTGACTCCATTAACAATAACAATTTTTTTTAATAAAAAATCACTTTTTTTCATATAGGACTTGTAGCTTTCTTCTTAAAATGATTCCCAGGTATTTAATAGATTTTGCCACTACCGTGAATGGCGTATGTTTTTATATTTCCAGATCTATCAGGTTACAGTGGAATAAAGAAAGGATATTAATTTTGTATATTTATTTTATATACAATAACTTTGGTAATTTCTCTTAATAGTCCAGGTACTTTATTAGTATATTCATTCATCTTAAGTTTTCCAGTAAAAATGATTGTCAACTAAAAACAAATACCATTTTCTCATTTTTGTCCCAGTATCTATACAGAGGAGACTGGGTGGCGCAATCACTTTGTGATTGGCTACTAACGTAAAGGTTGGTGGTTCGAACTCACCCAGGGGCTCCGCAAAAGAAAGACCTGGTCAACTGCTTCTGTAAAGCTCACAGCCAAGAAAACCCTACGTAACACAGTTCTACTCTGTAACACATGGGGCCTCAATGAGTCAAATCAACACAACTGCAGTGGGTTTAGTTTTCTAAAATACCTATAAGAAAAGTACAGAATATTAAATGTCCTTGTCTTAATACATAATCTAGAAACTCCAAAACAATGTTGACAGCAGACCTCCTTATAGTATTCACTCTTTAGACACTTTATCATGTTTAAGTAATTTCTCTCTATGCTTGCCATACTTCGAGATATTATTATGAATGAGCTGCTATTGAATGCCTTCTTCGTCTTTTCATGTCTTTCTCCAAATTTGTTGAGGTAGTCAGACATATATTTTCAGAAGTTCTAATACAAATTAAAATTACAATGAAATACTTCTACACACCCACTTGAATTGCCAAATTTTATTTTATATATATTTTTTAATTTAAAAAAGTGTTAGTAAGAACGTGAAGAAAATAAAACTCTCACATGTTTCTGGTGAGTATATAAAATGGCACAATCTGCTTTAGAAAACAGTTTGGCCTTTTCTTAAACAGTTTCTAAAACATTCACTCTACCATAGTATCCATTTTACACTAACCATTTATTTTTTTTAATATCAAGGGTATACTAGACACATGAAATATCATGGGCCCATCTCCATGATCCGTTGTGGCTTAGGTTCATTCATAGGGTTTTCGTTGGCTGATGTGGATCGTTGTTGTTAGGTGCCGTCAAGTCCATTCCAACTCATAGCGACCCTGTGCACAACAGAACGAAACACTGCCCGGTTCTGCGCCATCCTTACAATCGTTGTTATGCTTGAGCTCATTGTTGCAGCCACTGTGTCAATCCACCTCGTTGAGGGTCTTCCTCTTTTCCGCTGACCCTGTACTCTGCCAAGCATGATGTCCTTCTCCAGGGATTGATCCCCCCTGACAACATGTCCAAAGTATGTAAGACGCAGTCTCGCCATCCTTGCCTCTAAGGAGCATTCTGACTGCACTTCTTCCAAGACAGATTTGTTCGTTCTTTTGGCAGTCCATGGTATATTCAATATTCTTCCCCAACGCAACAATTCAAAGGCGTGAACTCTTCTTCTGTCTTAACTTATTCATTGTCCAGCTTTCACATGCATATGATGTGATTGAAAATACCATGGCTTGGGTCAGGAGCACCTTAGTCTCCAGGGTGACATCTTTGCTCTTCAACACTTTGAAGAGGTCCTTTGCAGCAGATTTACCCAATGCAATGCGTCTTTTGATTTCTTGACTGCTGCTTCCATGGCTGTTGATTGTGGATCCAAGTAAAATGAAATCCTTGACTGCCGGGTCCTTCTTCCTAGTCTGTCTTAGTCTGGAAGCTCAGCTGAAACCTGTCCTCTAGGGGTCACCCTGCTGGTATCTGAATACCGGTGGCATAGCTCCCAGCATCACAGCAACATGCAAGCCCCCACAGTACGACAAACTGACAGACACGTGGGGACTCTGATATGGATCAAATAGTTGTAATTCATAGGATTTTCATTGGCTGATGTGGATCAGATGGTTGTGATTCATACGTTTTTCACTGACTGATTTTCAGAAGTAGATTGCCAGGTCTTACTTCCTGGTCCATCTTAGTCTGGAAGGTCCGCTGAAACCTGTTCAACATCATAGCAATAGGTAAGCCTCCTCTGACAGATGAGTGGTGGCTGCCCATGAGGTGGATTGTCCAGAATTGAACTGGGTCTCCCTTAAGGAAGGCAAGAATTCTACCCCTGAAACACCAATAACTTCTTCCAGGGGGTACATACAGGCTAACTATTCTGAAACTTTTACAAACATATTGTTGTTGTTGCTGTTAGGTACCATCAAGACAGTTCTGACTCATAGCAACCCTACGTACAACTGAACAAAACACTGCCCGGTCCTGCGCCATCCTCACAATCGTTTTTTATGCTTAAGCCCATTGTTGCACCCACTATGTCAATCCATTTCGTTGAGGGTCTTCCTCATTTTCCCTGACCCTCTACTTTACCAAGTGTGATGGCTAAGATCGTGGGTCAGTTTGGCTGGGCCATGATTCTCAGTGTTTATATGTGATCACCCCCGTGATGAGATCTGCTGTAAGTAGGCAGTCAGTTGAAAGGGAGTTTCCTTGATTGTGTGACCTGCGTCTGAATATAAGTGGACGTTCTGACTTTTGCCTGCTCTGGATCCTGTTCATCTGACCTCCAGTTCTTGGACCTTGAGCTAGCAGCTTACCTGCCGATCTTGGGTTCACCAGCCTCTGCTACGTGAATCAGGGGAAGCCTCTATCCTGATCCATGGACTTGGGACTCTACAAGTCCTCTACAATCACGTGAGCCATTTCCTTGATATAAATCTCTCTATATATTTATAAGCGTTATTGGTTTTGCTTCTCTAGAGAGTGCAGCCTAAGACACGAAGCATGATGTCCTTCTCCAGGGACTGATCCTTCCTGATAACATGTCCAAAGTACATGAGACCTAGTCTCGCCATCTTTGCTTCTAAGGAGCGTTCTGGCTGTACTTCTTCCAAAACCAATTCGTTTGTTCTTTTAGCAGTCAACAGTATATTCAATGTTTTTCTCCAGCACCACAATTAAAAGGCCTCAATTCTTCTTCGGTCTTCCTTATTCATCATCCAGCTTTTGCATGCATATGAGGTGATTGAAAGCACCATGGCTTGGGTCAGGCACACCTTAGTCTTCAAGCAGACATCTTTGCTTTTTGACACTTTAAAGAGGTTTTGGTCTTTTGCAGCAGATTTGCTCAATGCAATGCATCATTTGATTTCTTGACTGCTGCTTCCACAGCTGTTGATTGTGACTACAAGTAAAATGAAAACCTTGACAACTTCAATATTATCTACATTTATCATGATGTTGCTTATTGGTCCTGTTGTGAGGATTTTTGTTTTCTTTATGTTGAGGTGTAATCCATACCGAAGGCTGTGGTCTTTGATCTTCATTAGTTAGTGCTTCAAGTCCTCTTCACTTTCAGCAAGAAAGGTCGTGTCATCTGCATAATGCAGGTTGTTAATGAGTCTTTCTCCAATCCTGATGCCCCGTTCTTCTTCATATAGTCCAGCTTCTCGGGTTATTTGATCAGCATACAGATTAAATAAGTACGGTGAAAGGATACAAACCTGATACACACCTTTCCTGACTTTAAGCCATGCAGTATTCCCTTGTTCTGTTTGAATGATTGCGTCTTGATCTATGTACAGGTTCCTCATGAGCGCAATTAAGTGTTCTGGGATTCCCATTCTCCACAATGTTATCCATAATTTGTTATGATCCACACAGTCAAATGCCTTTGTATAGTCAATAAAACTCAGGTAACATCTTTCAGGTATTCTCTGCTTTTAGCCAGGATCCATCTGACCTCACCAATGATGTCCCTGGTTCCACGCCTTCTTCTGAATCTGGCTTGAATTTCTGGCATTTCCCTATCGATGTACTGTTACAGCCTCTTTTGAATGATCGTCAGCAAAATTTTACTTGCATGTGATATTAATGATATTGTTCAATAATTTCCATATTCAGTTGGATCACCCTTCTTGGGAATAGGCATAAATATGGATCTCTTCCATTCAGTTGGCCAGAAAGCTGTCTTCCAAATTTCTTGGCATAGATGAGTGAGCACTTCCAGTGCTGCATCCATTTTTTGAGACATCTCAATTGGCATTCTGTCAATTTCTGGAGTCTTGTTTTTCTCCAGAAACCCTGGTGACGTAGTGGTTAAGTGCTACGGCTGCTATCCAAAGGGTTGGCAGATCGAATCCGCCAGGTGCTCCTTGGAAACTCTATAGGGCGGTTCTACTCTGTCCTATATGGTCGCTATGAGTCAGAATCGACTCGGCAGCACTGGGTTTAGTTTGGGTTTCATTTTCTTTTTCTCCAATGCCTTCAGTGCAGCTTGGACCTCTTCCTTCAATACCATCAGTTCCTGATCATAGGCTACCTCCTGACATGGTTAAATGTCGACCAATTCTTTTTGGTATAGTGACTCTGTGTATTCCTTCCATTTTCTTCTGATACTTCCTGCATTGTTTAATATTTTCCCTGTAGAATTCTTCAATATTGCAACCCAAGGCTTAAATTTTTTCTTCAGTTCTTCCAGCTTGAAAGATGCCAAGCATGTTCTTCGCTTTTGGTTTTCTGTCTCCAGCTCTTTGCACATGTCATTTATAATCACTTTACTTTGTCTTCTCAAGCCTGCCTTTGAAATTTTGTTCTAATTTTCTTCAGCTGCAACTTGAACTTAAATATGAGCAATTGATGGTCTGTTCCACAGTTGGACCCTGGTCTTCTTCCGGCTGATGATATTGAGATTTTCCATTGTCTCTTCCCACAGATTTAGTCGATTTGATTCCTGTGTATTTCATCTGGTGAGGTCCACCTGTATAGTCAACGTTTATGCTGTTGAGAAAAGTTATTTGCAATGAAGAAGTCATTGGTTTTGCAAAGTTCTAACATGTGATCTCTGGCATTGTTTCTATCACCAAGGCCATATTTTCCAACTACCGATCCTTCTTCTTTGTTTCCAACTTTCTCATTCCAATCACAGTAATTATCAATGCACCGTGATTATATGTTTGATCAATTTCAAACTGCAGAAGTTGGTAAAAATCTTCAATTTCTTCATCTTTGGCCTTAGTGGTTGGTGTGTAAATTTGAATAATAGTCATATTAACTGGTCTTCCTTGTAGGCGTATGGATATTATTCTATCACTGACAGCGTTATACTTCAGGATAGATCTTTTTGAAGATGAATGCAATACCATTCCTAGCATAGTAGACCTTATGATTGCCCAATTCAAAATGGCCAATACCAGTCCATATCAGCTCACTAATACCTAGTATACCGATGTTTATGTGTTCCATTTCATTTTTGACAATTTCCAATTTTCCTAGATTCATACTTTGTACATTTCATGTTCTGATTATTAATGGATGTTTGCAGCTGTTTCTTTTCATTTTGCGTTGTGCCACATCAGCAAATGAAGGTTCCGAAAGCTTGACTCCATCCACATTATTAAGGTCAACTGTATTTTGAGGAGACAGCTCTTCGCCAGTTGTCTTTTGAGTGTCTTCCAACCTGGGGGCTTATCTTCCAGCACTATATCAGACAATGTTCTGCTGCTTTTCAAAAGGTTTTCACTGGCTAATTCTTTTCAGGAGTAGACTGCCAGGCCCTCCTTCCTAGTCTGTCTTAGTCTGGAAGCTCAGCTGAAACCTGTCCAGTATGGGTGACCCTGCTGGTATTTGAATACCAGTGGCATAGCTTCCAGGAACACAGCAATATGCAAGCCCCACAGCACAACAAACTGACAGACGTGTGGGGTACATATATATTGGGGTTGAAGAAATAAGTAAACATATGGTGAATGGTGGAGGCAGATTTCTCACTGTCCAAGAGGAAAGTTACAGATAAACAAGAAGAAAATGCTAGAATGAACTCTGTGGTACTGGATTAGAGTTGAAGACATTGTAGAATGAGCTCACATTTATTTTATATATTTATATACACACGAATGGATACAAGAATAATTATAGATATGTGTATATACGTGAGTTAGTGTACAGTACCTAACTCTCTCCAATGAGATGACCTATAAACAATGACCACCCAGTAGCAAAGAGCACACACACTTGATTTCAATGTGATTAATTCAATGGATTCAATGCAATTCAATAAATTCAATGCAATCCTCATCTAAATTCCAACAGCCTTCTTTGTAGAAATGGAAAAGCGAATTTTCAAATTTATATGGAATTGCAATGGGCCCCAAATAGCCAAAGTGACCTTGAAAAAGAGCAAAATAAGAGGGCTTTTCAATTTCAAAACATACTATAAAATGACAGTAATCAAAACAGTGTTGTATTCCGTAAGAATAGACATATAGATCAATGGAATAAAACCGAGAGTCCAGAAATAAACCCGTGTATCTATGGTCAACTGATTTTTGACAAGGGTGCTGAGTCCATTCAATGGGGAAAGAATAGTTTCTTCAATATGTGGTGCTGGAACAAGTGGATCTCCATATGCAAAACAATGAACCTGGACCCATACCTCACACCACATATGAAAATTAACTCAAATGGATTATTTAAATTAATATTATCATTAGATTTTGGTAAAACAATCTTTATTACATATAAATAGTCTTCCATGACTACAGTATTTAGAAATTTTAGAGTAAATAATAGATAGATTTTATCACATGCATTTATTGATATGATAATATCTTTTCACCTTTAACCTATTAATGTAACAGAACATGATGATACATTTTCTCAATTTTAATTGGCAGTTTTACCACTCCATCTAAAATATCACCTCCATAACATCCTTTCTATATACCGTCAATTCTTATTATTTGTAGCAGTTATATTCTGTAAATTCTCCATCAACACTGAATTAGTGAATACTGAACTGTTACCCCTGGGAAATACAGCGTTTGGTTTCTACAAGAATCTGGTCAACACATTTTCATCAACCAATCAATACATAACCTAGTTTTATGTGTGTTTCTGTTTAAAGACAACTCATTTAGTATATATCGTTGATTCATGAACGTTGAAATCACAGTTAACATCACTATAACTCATGCCTGAACAAAACTTCTCTAACACACATATTTTTTTTCGATAAAACACATCTCAGACTTCTTGCACATAGGAACACTAGACAGCACTTCAGCACTACACTTGGAAGCCATTTTAAACAGCAAAATCACTAATAAAAGCACAAAAATGCAAGAAAAAAAAGTGACACTAAATATACCACGAAAACGACATTTGTGTACAGTGTAAGAGCTGAAACAAAAAGGTTCAACTTCAGCTAGGAATGTGTGCACTGGGCAACTCAAATTTTCTGCTGCCCTGTATATGTCCACAAATCACCACGAAAGTGCCATAAGTATTGATTTGGGGATTATGAATAAATTTTAGCATGTAGGCAAATTCACAAATAATCTGTAAATATATGAGATCAACTCTACCATGCTGAATTTCTGCTTATTACACATATCACATAGCATATGATAATAAACAAATGTGATTCGTTTACTGTCTGTTTCCATTCAATAGAAGAGAAACTCTTTGAGGGGATTAACTGTGTTTCTTAATTGCATTAACACGTAGAATGGAGTAGGTGCTCAATAAAAATTTGCTGAGCAAGTGAATAAATGAATTCATATATGAAATCATTTTATCTAGGTTTTCAAACACAATTGACAAAGAATTGCTAGGGAAATTCTATTACTGCTATGAAAATTTGTGTGTATGTCTTTGTGTGGACATATGTTTTTATTTCTCTTGACTAGATACCTTAGAAGGGCTATATACTGAGTATTCAGTTGGGTCACACGTCAAAATTTGTTTTTGTTTTTTTTTTAAGAAATGGTCAAACTCCTTTCCGAAGTGGCTATACAATTTTACATTCCCACTAACAATGTATGAGAGTTCCAGTTTCCCAACACCCTCACCAGTACTTAGTATTGTCTATCGTTTTTATTACTGCCATTCTAATGAGTGAAGCTCTGGTGGAGAAGTGATTAAGAGCTCAGGCTGTTATCCAGAAGATTGGCAGTTCGAATTGACCAGTTGCTCCTTGGAAACCCTATGGAGCAGTTCTTCTCTGTCCTGTAGGGTCGCTATGAGTCAGGATCAACTCGATGGCACACAACAACAACTCCAATGAGTGTGTATTAGCGTAACATTGCAGTTTTAATTCTCATTTTCCTGACAACCAGTGATGCTAAGTATCTTTTCTTGTATTTATTAGCTAAATCTTCTTTAGTGAAATCTCTCTTCAAATTGCCCATTTTAACTGGGTTGTTTCTTTTGTTTTCTTATTATTGAGTTTTGAGAATTCATATATTTTGCATACAAGTTCTCTATCAGATATGTTTTGAAAATTATCTAACAGTTTTTAACTTGTTTTCCATTCTTTTAACAGTGAGAAGCAGAAGTTCTTAATTTTTAGGAAGTTGAATTTGTCAGTCTTTTGTTTATGGGTCAGCTAAAACCAAAGTCACAAAGATTTCTTCCTATGTTTCCTTATGGAAGTTTTAAAGGTTTTGCTGTTAATGGTCTATGGTTCACTTTAACTTTTGTGTATGGTGTGTGGTGTGAGGTATGGGTCTAAGTTATTTTTTTACATATGGATATCCAAGTGTCCCAGCGCTGTTGATTGAAAAGATGACTCTTTTCCCCATTAAATGGTGTTGGTATCTGTGCTGAAAATCAATTTAACATATATGTAAAAATTTATTTTTGGACTCTCAATCCTGACCATTGATCTATACGCCTATACTTTTGCTAGTACTACACTGTCATGATTATTGTGGCTTTATAGCAAGTTTTGAAATCAGTTAGTGTAAGTATTCCAACTTTGTTCGTCTTCAACATTGTTTTGGCTATTCTTCTTCTTGTTGTTGTTAGGTGCTATTGAGTTGGCCCGGACTCAGAGAGACCTTATGTACAATAGAATGAAGCGTTGCACAGTCCTGTGCCATCTTCACAATTGTTGCTATGTTTGAGCCCATTGTTACAGCCACTGTGTCAATCCATTCTGTTGAAGGTCTTCCTCTTTTTTTCCCCCCGAGCATTTACTTTACCAAGCATGATGTCCTTCTTCAGGGATTGCTCCCTCCTGATAACATGTCCAAAAGTGAGACAAAGCCCCACCCTCCTTACTTGTAAGGAGCATTCTGTCTGTACTTCTTCCAAGACAGATTTTGGAACACCAAACAGATTTTGACACCATAATTCAACACCATAATTCAACACCATAATTCAAATGTATCACTTCTTCGGTCTTCCTTATTCACTGCCCAGCTTTTGCATGCTGGACAATGTGAAACGGAATGCCTGAAGATTGGCTATTTTAGGTCATTTAAATTCCCATATAAATTTTAGAATCACAGTATCAATTTCTACAAAAGCAAATAACCTACAGGGATTTTAACAGAGATTGACTTGAATTTATAGATCAATTTGGGTAAGATTGCCATTTTGACAATAGCCAGTTTTTGGGTCCATTAACATGTTTCCCTTTAGATCTCTTATTTCTCTCAGCAATGTTTTGTACTCTTCAGTGTGTGAGTCTTCTACTTCTGTCAAATTTATATCTAAGCATTTTATTCATGCTATTTTGAATGGAATTGCTTTGATATCATTCTCAGATTATTTGCTATAATACATAAATACAATCAATTTTGTGTATTGACCTTGTACCATGTGAATTTGGTAAGCTCATTTATCAGTTTTTGTGTGTGTGTGTGAATTCTTTGATGTTTTCTACATGCAGGAAAACATATCATATGAGAATAAAGAGAGTTTTAGTTCTTCCTTTCCAATCCAGACGCATTTAATTTTTTTTTTTTTTTTTTTTGCCTTATTGCACTGGATAGGATATCTAGTACAATTTTGAAAGAGAAGTGCCAAAAGCCAACATCTGTGCCATGTTAGCAATCTTGGGGGAACGATATATTTCTTCAACATTAAGTATGATGTTAGTTGTAGGTTTTTCATACATGATCTTTATCAGGTTAAGGAAGTTTCCTTCTATTCTTAGTTTGTTGAGTCTTTTTATCGTAAATGAGTGTTGGGCTTTATCTTTTTTTTTTTGCATCTACTGAGATAATCATTTGATTTTAGTTGTTTATTTGATTAATATTGTTTAGTGTATTAACCGATTTTTAGAGGTTAAACCAACCTTGCATTCATGGGATACATCCCACAAGGCCCTGGTGTATCATCCTTTTTACATGTTGCTAGATTAAGATTACTAATATTCTGTTAAGTATTTTTGTGTCTATGTTCATGAGGGACATTGGTCTGTAGTTTTCTTTTCTTGTGATGTCTTTGGCTGGCTTTGGTGTCAGCAACACTGGCCTGATAGGATGAATTGGGAAATGTTCCCTCCTCCCCTATTTTCTGAAATAATTTGTGAAGTACTGGTATTATGTATTTTGAAATATTTTTTAAAATTCACCAGTAAAGCCACTTGGGCCTGGGCTTACAGAAAGATTTTTTTGTTTTAATTTTTATTGTGCTTTAAGTGAAAGTTTACAAATCGAGTCGGACTCTCATACAAAAATTTATAAACACCTTGCTATATACTCCTAATTGCTCTCCCCCTAGTGAGACAGAACACTCCTTCCCTCCATTCTCTCTTTTTGTATCAATTTGGCCAGCTTCTGACCGCCCCCCCCGCCCGACCCTCTCATCTCCCCTTCAGACAGGAGATGCCAACATAGTGTCATGGGTCTACTTGATCCAAGAAGCTCATTCTTTACCAGTATCATTGTCTATCCCATAGTCCACTCCAATCCCTGTCTGAAGAGTTAGCTTTAGGAATGGCTCGTTTTGGGCTAACACTAGGTCTGGGGACCATGACCTCCAGGGTCATTCTATTCTCAGACCATTAAGTGTGGTCTTTTTACAAGAATTTGGTGTCTGCATCCCACTGCTCTCCTGCTCCCTCGGGGGTTCCTTGTTGTGTTCCTGTCAGGACAATCATGGGTTGTAGCCGGGAACCGTCTAGTTCTTCTGGTCTCAGGCTGATGTAGTCTCTGCTTTATGTGGCCCTTTCTGTTTCTTAGGCTCATAGTTACCTTGTGTCTTTGGTGTTCTTCATTCTCCTTTGCTCCATGTGGGTTGAGACACATTGATGCAACTTAGATGGCCACTTGCTAGCATTTAAGACCCCAGACGCCACTCTCCAAAGTGGGATGGAAAGTGTTTTCTTAATAGATTTTATTATGCCAGTTGACTTAGATGTCCCCTGAAACCATGGTCTCCAAACCCCCACCCCTGTTACGCTGGCCTTCGAAGTGTTCAGTTTATTCAGGAAACTTCTTTGCTTTTGGTTTAGCCCAGTTGTGATGACCTCTCCTGTATTGTGTGTTGTCTTGGAAAGATTTTTAATTACTAATTTAAACTATTTACTTGATGTAGGTCTATTCATATTTTTTTATTAGATGTATTTTCATGATTTGTGCCTTTTTAGGAGTGTGTTCATTTATCTAAATTGTCTAATTTGTTGGCATACAGCTGTCCTAATATTCCCTTATAATCCTTTCATATATGTATGCTCAGTAGTGATGTCCCAGTTTCATTGCTGATTTTGTAATTGTTTCTGTTCTCTTTTTTTCTTTGTCTAGTTAAAGGTTTGTCTATTGCCTTTTTTCCAAAGAATGAACTTTTTATTTCATTGATTTTCTTTTTTTCAATTTTTTGTTTCATCGATCTCCATTCTCATGTTTATTATTTATTTTCTTCTGCTTGATTTGGACTTAGTTTGCTCTTCTTTTTAGTTTCATAAGGGGCAAGCAAAGTTATTGATTTGAAACTTCTCTTCTGATATAGATTTTTAAAGCTACAAATTTCTAAGCATTGTTGTAACTGTATTCCAAAAATTTTGTTATGTTGTTTTCATTTTCATTCTGTTCAAAGTATCTTCTAATTTCCCTTGTGGTTTCTTCTTTGATTCATTGGTTATTAAAAAGTGTGCTGCTTAATTCCCAAGTATTTGTGGGCATCTCAAATTTCTGTCTGTTGTTGTTTTCTAATTCATTTTTATCGCGGTCAGAGAATATACTTTGTATGATTTCAATTTCTAAATTTATCAATACTTGCTTTGTGGTCCAGCATATGTTCTACCCTGAAGAATGTTCCATGTGTGCTCAAAAAGAATGTGTATCCTGCAATCTTTGTGTGAAATGTTTTATATATGTCAGTTAAGCGAAGTTAGTTGACGTTGTTTGTAGTTCAAGTGTTCTATATCCTTGCTGATTGTCTGTTTAGTTGCTCCATCAATTATTGAGAGTGGGATATAGAAATTTCCAACGATTATTGTTGAATTGTCTATCCCTCCTTTCCATTCTGTCAGCTTTTGCTTTGTGTTACTTGAAGGTCTGTTTTTAGGTATGAATACATTATAACTGTCATATCTTCCTTATTTATTGATCCTGTTATAATTTTGCAATTTCCTTCTTTGTGTTTGGTAGTATCTCTTGTCTTAAATCTATTTTTATATTAATATAGCCACTCCAGCTCTCTTATGATTATCACTTACCAGTCTTTTTCCATTCTTCTACTTTCAATCTATTTGTGTCTTTGAATCTAAGGTACGTCATCATGCAGCATACGCTTTGATCTTATTTTTTTATTCAGTCTGAAACTTCTTTTAATCGGGGTGTTTGAACCATTAATACTTAACATACTTATTGATATAGTTGAATTTGTTTGCCATTTTTCTATTTGTTTTCTGTCTCCTATCTTTTGTTGTTGTTGTTCCTCTGTTCCACCTTGGGTAACTTCTTTTGTGTTAGCTAAATATTTTTTTCATGTACCATTTTAATTTCTCTTTGAATTTTTTACTATATTTTGGAGTTAATTTTTTGGTGATTGTACTAGAGATTCCAGTATTTTTTTAACCTATCAAAATCTAAACTAGATTAATGCTAACTTACTTCCAGTAAAATGTGGAAACGTTGCTCCTGTATAGCTCCACATCCCCTCAATTTGTGCTGTTATTATCATATAATTCATCTATATAGCTTATAAAGCCAACAATATAGTATAATAATTCTTGGTTTATATAGTCTTATGTCTTTTAAATAACTTAAGAGGTAAAAATGAGGGAAAAAAATGTAGAGTCTTCTATATTAATCTACCTATTTACCATTTCCTGAGCCCTTCATTTGTCTCCGTGGATTCGAGTCACCAACTAGAGTCATTTCCTTTCAGTCTAAAGGACTTCCTTTGGGATTTTCTGTAAGACAGGTCAACTAGAAAGGAATTATCTGGGAAGGTCTTTATTTCACCCTGGCAGAACCTCCTTACTGACTGTGATGGAAGATGGGAGGAGGGGAGGAGACAGAAGCAGGAACAGTCCAGAGTGGCACAGATTCCAACTTCTCAAATCCAAAGTTTAATGTTGTCGTATTATTTTAATTGATTTCCAGAGCACAAAAGTAGTTGTCTGTGTCAAATTTATCCATTTTTATAACTCTTTGGGGAGAGGATTTGCTAATCTCATTTGGCCTTAGCTGAAGGTGCCTTCCTCATACTTAATCTTAAATATTTTATGGTTCTTACTTTATACTTTAATCAGACTCACGAAAGGTTGGTATATTTTATTGATATTTTCAAAGAATCAGTTTGGGATTCGTTTATTTCTATTATGTATTTTTAATTTCATTGACTTAATTTGTATAACAATTTAGTCTTTCTAGTCTTTTTGGTTGCTTATTAACATTTAGTTAGATGGGTTCATTATTTTGTCATATTTCTTCAATTTTTTTAAACTTCTTTATTGATAAAAACATTTATGGATGAAAGCTGTTCCCCGAATAAAGTATCTGCAGACATCATAGGATTTGTTTTGATGTGTTCTTTCTTTCATTCCTTCCTAGATGTTATGCATGTTCCCTTTTGAACTGCTATTTGATTCAAAGGAAATCTCAGACTATGTTTCTTAGTTTCAAAATAGGTAAGTTTTTTGGTAATTTTTCATTAATTAATTCTAAATTTATTGGACTATGGCCAGAGAATGTAAACTGCTAAATGTCTATTATTTTAATACACTGAATCATATTTTGTGCCAGATAAATGACTAGTTATTATAAATATTATGAGAATTTATATAAAAAAAAAAACCCTCATTCTGTAATTGGGGGATATAAGGTGCTATACTTAATCAGTAAATTGTTTATTAATTGAATAATTCATTTCTCTGTGTGTTCTACAAGAACCTAATGATTGGTGTATGTGTATATCAATAGAATCAGAAGCAAATACCCCCAAATTTAATCAGTGCATATTTTGACATGGAATCCCTGGGTGGTGCAAATGGTTAGCATGCTTGGCAGATAACTGAAAGGCTGGAGGTTTGAGTCCATCCCAGAGGTGCCTTGGAAGAAAGACCTATCTCTTTCCAAAAAATCAGCCATGGAAAACTCCATGGAGCGCACTTCTATTCAGACGCACATGGGGTCGCAATGAGTCGGAATCAACTCTATGGCAACTATTTTTTTATTTCACGTGGTCAATTTAAATCAGGGCTTTTCTTTTTGCTCAGCATTTCCTTAGTTTCTGAATCCTTTCAGAAATAAAAAGTATTATTTTTCTACCGAAAAAAGAATGGTAACACTGATCAACAAATAATAAAGACAAATTAAGATACAGGAGTAAGTAAAAAACTAATGATATCGGAAAGTTCTTCTATTGCAATCTTAACTGATGAAAAATGAGATTAAAAGGGTCTATTTTGAAAGAGTGTATAATATCGTCATTGTTAGTGTCACTCCATGTGAGGCATTGCATGAAATACAATCCTGAGAACTAACTAAGCCCTGTTGTTGGGCTTGAAAAGAAGTCTACTTCCCACCCAATACATGTAAAAGTAAAGGATCCCTTGTGTCACAATGGTTAAGTGCTCGGCTAGGTTGCTAACCAAAAGCTTGGTGGTTTGAACTCATTCAGCAGCTCAGCAAGAGAAGCACCTGGCGATCTGCTACCATAATGATAATCACTGAGAAAACCTTATGGGGCACTTAACACCGCCATATGTAAAAGTGCAAGGACAAAAATGAAAGAGGAATCTCTGAGAGCCTAGGAGTTGAGTGGGATGGCTAGAGATGTCTTCCCACAGGCCTTGAGTTTCCAGTATTCTCTTCTCCCTTTTAAATTAGATGCCTCAGTCTAACGCCTTGAGGCAGAAAATATCATAAATGCCAAACCGAACCCATTGCCTTCAAGTCAATTTGGACTCATAGAGAGTCTATAGGACAGAGTAGAATGGCTTCCAAGGCTGTAAATCTTTATGGTAGCAGACTGCCACATCTGTCTCCTGCATAGCAGCTGGTGTGGGTTCGAACCACTGACCTTACAAAACATCATACTATGAGAAAATGCTAGCCACATAATGCTGAGAAAAGAATAGCAGACAGCCAGTAGAAATTTGATTTATAAAAGAATAAGATGCCTGATGAGAGTGGATGGTTTACATCTCAGTTTATTTCTGATGAAAACCACAAGAAAAGTGCAGCAGTATAAGCTGATTTCCTTAAACAGGGCAAGGCGCGAGGCAGCCAAGTTTCCTGGTGCCTCTGTCTATGGTGGCATTTTTTCCTGACCAGATGGGCGGGAGAAGAGCGCATGGGGGCGGGGAATGTTGGCCTACCTGCAGCACTACTGCCATCGTGCGGAAATAGTTTTAACATATCCGATGCCATTCCATTTTCTTTCCTGCGAGGCCTAACTGTTGAGAAAGATCAGGTCTATGGGGAAATGGAACAGGCTTGGGCCCCAGACTGGGCCTCTTTGCCTTCTTTTCTAAGGCCTTACAGGAGATCTGGGCATTGGCTGAATCTTGGTATAGAACCTGGACAGTGAGGGGCCAAGAGTGAGTCAGCAAACACCAGGCCTGTTAGGCAGAGAAACTTGTGGTGGCAGGGCCTAGATTTCCTTCCAGTGTGGGCCAGGCTAGTCGAAGGCACTCAAATACAGATGCAGGCGTTGTGGACATTTGTATCCAGTTCCTGTCCTTTGGAGCAAGCTCTTTTGTGGTGTCCCCTTGCTAACATGTGTCCTTTATGTTAACAGTGTCAGAACATGAAGGAAAGGCCGAATTTAGCAGCATCCTGTATACTTGTTGTAAGTCTCAGGCCACACAAAATTCTGAAGCCCCAGTGCCTAAAGTAATGAAGTTAGGAGTAGGGGCAAACTTTAATTAATTCAGCCTGACTTCGGCTAGCGGAAGAGATGCACACATCCAGATGGGGACCACAGATGGAGTGGAAGGCCGGGAAAAATTCTCTATGTCCAGGAGGAGGTGGAGGCAGTGACTGGATTTGGAACTAGTTTCTCAGGCCTAGAGAAATGCCCTATCCTTAGATGAAGCTTTGATCTCTTCTCATGTTTTGAGAAGTTTACAGCCATTATTCCACAAATACTCTTTCTTCCTCTTACTCTCTCTCCTTTTTTTCTGGAACTCATATTATGTGTGTTGATATGCTTCATGTTGTCCCACAGTTCTCTAAGGCTCTGTTCATTTTTCTTCTTTCTTTTTGTTCCTCACACTGCATAATCTCTATTCATCTATTTTAAAGCTCAAGGCTTCCTTCTGTCTGGCGCAGTGGTTAAAGAGCTGGGATGCTAACCAAAAGGTCAGCAGTTCAAATCCACCGCCACTCCTTGGAAACTCTGTGGGGCTGTTCTACTCTATCCTATAGGGTCACTATGAGTAAGGATCGACTCCACGGCAGTGAGAGTTTCCTTCTGTCAGTTCAAGTCTGCTGTTGAGCTCCTTTAGCAAAGCTTTCATTTCAGTTATTGTACATTTCAATTCCAAAATTATCATTTGGTTCTTTTTAATAATTTCTACCTCTTTGCTGATATTCTCTATTTGGTGAGGCATCATTTCTTTGCTTTAATTCTTTAGACATGATTTCTTTTAGTTCTTTGAACATACTTAAAATAGATTATTTAAAGGCTTTGTGTGGTAAATCCAACATCTGGGCTTCTTCCTCTCCAAGAGGTCAGTTATTGAGGCTGTCTGGGATACAGAAGAGAGACACCAGAGTAAGGATGCCTCTTGTACACAGTGAATCCCAATAAATGTTAAACATCCTTTAAAATCTTCGAGCAAGTGTCTTTGCAGCCCTGGAATGCTCAGTCTCCAAAAAGCGGATACCGTATGAGGCCTGTGAGGCATCTTCATGGCCAGAGAGCTATAAATAGGAAAAAAAGAACACAGATTAGTATAATGTGCATGTGGACCCAAACCTCAAGGATCTCAATTTCTTTTGGAAAAACCAAGGGATAAAATCCCTACTCCTCTTGTGACACATGAGATAAGATCAAGGCTCCATCTGGGGGTAGGGATTTTCTTTAGGCCTGAGAAACTAGCTACAAATCCATTACCTTCTTCTCCTCCTGGACATGGAGAATTCTTCTTGGCCTTCCTCTCCATCTGTGGTCCCCATCTGAATGTGTGCATCTCTTCTGCTAACCAAAGTCATGCTGGGCAGTTTAGCCCCCATTCCTTCTAACCAGGCCCTTCTTATTTAAGACCCTTATACAGCAAGGGGACCAGTTGCCATTGAGTCAATTCCAACTCATGATGAGCTTGTGTGTGTCAGAGTAGAACTATCCTCCATAGGGTCTTCAATGGCTGATTTTTTTTTAGTAGACAGCCAGGTTTTTCCTCCAAGGTGCCCCTGAGTGGACTTGAACCTCCAATCTTTTGATTAACGGTTTGCACCACCCAGAGACTTCCATAGCAAGAAGACAACACATAAAAGCCAGCTAACTCTTGCTGCAAGGGGCAAGAACAGGAAACAAATACCCACAATGCCTGCATTTGTATTTGTGTGGTGTCCTCTAGTCCCGCCCATGCTGGGAGGAAACTGAGGCCCTGCTACCACAACCTCCTGTGCCTAACAGGCCTGGCGGTTGCTGCCTCACTCTTGGTCCCTCACTCTCCAGGTTCTATACCAAGATGCGACCAATGCCCAGATCTCCTGTAAAGCCGGAGAGAAGAACTCACGGAGGCCCAGCATGGGGTTCCACCTCCCTCCCCACAAACCCGATCTTTCTCAACAGCTAGGCCTCACAGAAAGACAAATGGAACGGCCGCGGATATTTTAAAACTATTTCCACACGATGGCAGTAGCGCTGCAGACGGGCCAACGTTCCCTGCCCCCATGCGCTCTTCTCCCGCCCATCTGGTCTGCAAAAAATCGGCGCCCATAGACAAAGGCGCCAAGAAACATGGCTGCCTCGCACTTTGTCCTGTTTAAGGAACTATACACTGCAGTTCTTTTGCTTTCTTTCTGAAATCAAACTGAGGTCTAAACTGTCCTCCCTCATGTGGCAACTGTTTATTTCTGAAACACTCGACCTAGTCTATGCAGGTCCGTTGTTCTTCACTCCACGTTACATTTACAGCATCTTCCGTGGAATTAAATTGCTTCAGAGGATCCAGGCACAGAGAGAAGAAATTGCCTGAAGCCTGAGAAGGCCATCTCTAGCCACCAGTTCACAAGTCCAAGTGGTCTTTGACTTGAATTGCATCCCAGGCAAGCAACGAGTCCTCCTCCATATTAAGGCCTTAAATATTGAATTGTTGGCAGCCATTTGGTGGTAGCCACAAGAGGAAGGCCCAAATAGCTGTCATTCTGCATGCTATATACAGTGCTCCACATGGCGTGATGTGTATACTTCCCTGTGTACAAACTCCAATCAGAGGTTACTCAGAGTTTTCTCTCATGGTTTCAACGTTCAACATTGAAGCATAGCATCACCCATGACATTAAACATTCTTCAGCTTTTTCCTATGACTTTAGTTAGTGTGTGTGAGTGCATTATCTTTTATCTCTTAGGGATCAAATTTAGCATTTTCTTATTAATAAATTAAGGAATTGTGCTTGCCAAGGATTCAGAAACTAACCGTGTGCTGATCAAGAATAAAAGCATTTTCATAAAATCTGTTAAGGCAACTGATAAACTTTTACATTATTTTCTTGTACAACTTTCACTATATACATACATTCTTCTATATTTAGGTCCACACACAAAAATAAATGTATATTAAAAAACTGGATTAATGTGTATATTGTGGTTTGGATCACACCAGGTATTTATTCTTACAAAGCTATGAGGAGGATACATTCACATGCTTTATATGCATCTACAATCTTTCATTAATATCTCTGGTTACATAAATAAATACAAACACATATGGACATGGAGAGGCAAGTGCAATAGAATACTTACTGTAATAATCACCATGATTATTATATAGTTGCTAATCGTATGTACACATATTAAAAAAATAAAAAATTGCTGCTGAGTCGATTCCAACTCATAGCGACCCTATAGGACAGAGTAAAACTGCCCCATAGGGTTTTCAAGGAGCAGCTGATGGATTCAAACTGCCAACCTTTTGGTTAGCTGTCAAGCTCTTGAGCCACTACGCCACCAGGGCTCCATGTACACACACAGGTGGATATAGATTGATGTGTATGTTTCTCTTTAAACATAATTAAACATACAGTGAAGGTAGTTTTGAACAAAAAATTCATTATCTTACACAATTTTTATGTTCTCACATCCATATGTATATACATATTTTGATAGCTTGAAATGTCTTTATATCCTGCTCTACCATCCAAGAGATTTACAAAAGTAATACATGCTACTGGCAAAGTGTTCCAATTTTGAGAAAGTATAATGCCAAAAATAAGTGGACACTCAATCCTGACAGAAGAAATAATGGCTTTTAAAATGTCTTTATCATGCATTCGCATGTCTTCCCTTTGCCCTTACAATAAGAACTTTCTTTTGTAAAGTTCCCACTCCTTTGTACCTCCAGTGTTCAGTTATGCTTTCTGCATTCATTATAACCTAGCTGCTTTTCAAATTTTAGTAAATATTCTCTGCAAGATGGATTTTTTTAAAAAGAGGGAACTTTTTTTTTGTTATTTCTCAAAATCAGACATGATTCTTTACAGTATGTCCATGTACAATAGCCCTATATAAAAAAGTGCACCAAAGTCACAGGTAATGCCACCTCCAGGGGACAAGGACTTTTAAAACATCAGTGTGTCACCAATACGACTGTTCTCCATGTTCAGTTAGAGATATAGGTTCCTTAACTCTCATGTAGTCAATAGAGCATTTTGTACCAATGATTTCTTCTGCACATATTTGTTTTGGATTGTTTCTCAAATTACAAATATAATATCAGCTTCTTGAAAAATCTCTTAGAATACACAAATCTCTGAAGTACAAATGGAAACACTTCATTCATCACAAACCCCACTCGCCTGAGGAAAGCACTATTAGCAGCTTCATGAGTACATGTATTCACATGTTTTAAACAAGATATACGATAGTTCATAAGAGCAAATATCACTTAGGTGAATAGACTCATCAATATACTCCCCTATATGGTCAGCAAGGTGTTCAAAACACATGCACACTTGCACGTAGATAAACACATTATGTTTTTGTTTGTTTTCTTCAGTTCCATCCTGGTCACACTATTTAGTGCCATGGATATTTCACACAATATTGGACAACGGAAAATTTCCAATAGCATTAATGAATAATAATCTTGCACAAATCCTAAGAATAATGTAAGCATCTGACAAAGAAATGAAAAATCGAGCAATACAAAGAACGGAATAAAAGATATTCTCTACTATAGAAGCTCAAAAGAGCTCAATTGCTATTTTGATCTATTGCATTCTGTTCCTTTTTCTGTATGTATTATATTTGTGTAAGGGTTTTTTTTAAGGGTAGGGAATGTGTGTTTATAAGTGAAATGGTTTGTTTTGGGGTTGTTGGGAGGTTTTTTGGCATTAATTTCAACTGACATGAATTATATGGAATTTCCTTGTGGTTTGAGACTTCTCCTTCTAACATATTTCTCTCAGGTCTTATATCATGAAGCCACTTCAATTGTCACTAAGTATGTTGAGATGATCTGATTTTGTGTTAAGTAATAATTTGTCAGAATCTTTTTGTTTCCTTAACCATTAAGAGTGAAACATTTAATCATCCCAGCATGTAGATAGTGCTGTGTGTATTTTTAAGGGAAACATAGAATCTTACACTGAATGTTCTCAAAACTAAACCTGGGTTGTCAACATCTCAAGCCTTCTTTATATATAAAGGTTAAACTTGGAGGCGCATCCCAAGAATCATTACTCTAGAAAGGTAGACACCGTTTGTTGTTTTGTTTAGATACTTACAAATACATCTGTATGTGATATTGACTATTTAGAATAAATACATGCTTACATGTTTGGTTCAAGGTAATTATTTATATAGAGAAAAACATTCACAAAATAGAGAAAAACATTCTTTACTTGGCTGTTTCTGCTTCCTGTTGTTAGCCAACACGTATGGTTTGATCCTCAGAGTTCAACAGTTTGATTTTCTCCCTAAATAGAAGACAGGAAACATCTCTGCTGATCAATACACAGAGAATGGAATTCAGTCTTTGTCAGGACTGAAGAGACTACCTGGTGTAGCTGAACAACATGGGTCCGATCAATCCCTGAATGATAGACCTTTTGCTGCTCTTCATTTTCCACCCTTGCAAAGAAAGCCTCAATGAACCTCCTTGGCCTTACCTCTCTTCTCCCCTGTGGGTATGTGGCTGTGTGATCACTTTTGAAAGACAGAGTCTCTGGACCACGGGTATGTCCATGTAAAAGGTTAACTGATGCAGACAAATTTTCCTTTAAACAGGTGAACCAATTGACTATATTGACTATGCTTCCCTCTTGGTAGAGGCTTGTCTGATTCTACAAATCATCACACAAAATGGGTGAAACCAATGGCTTCATTTTCAGCAGCTTGCTCAGAGACAGACAAAAAAGTAAGGGGGAAAATGGGAAAACTTGGATAGTGGTGGATTTGAGAATCTCTGCCCATAGATTCTTGTATCCCATTACCTTTGTTATTCTAGAAAGGGCCTTGGCTTGCTTTCCTCATTGGTTGTTTTCCTTTTATCTTTCACTTTGGATCAGCTCTCAGTGTGAGATCTGTGTCAATAGTTAAACAGTATTAAGCATTGGCAAAGTTGCTCACAGTCTCAGCTTGTCACTGTTCACAATTTCACGATGGAATCACTGGAATTCAACTAGGCTTCCATCCATTGCCCAGGTAAATGGCCTTTATTAAAGACATTCAGAGAGGGATGAACACAACATCAAGGTCTAGGAGGACCCCTGCTGTCATCCGTATTTCTAGCTTCAGATTTGGTGCACTGTCCCCATATACTTGGCTGTACTATTCCAAGAAGATGGTCAGGTCAAACTATTCCTCCATAGGAGGCAGCCTAACTCATATGATCCAGACTTTTTCTCTGGATCAGCCTTGGTGAAATACACTGGGGAGGTTAGAGATCATTTTTCCCCTTCACAGGATACCTGGAGCTCTTGAGGCATAGGATCCAAGGTACTCTTGCATGTAAGTGGCACCTCTGTCCACAGGCCATTCTTGAACTCAGCCATGACCAGTCTGAGGGATAGCTAAGCACAGGCAAGAATGCCATAGTCAGTTTCTCTGGGACAGCATAGTCTCCATGGTAGTTGATGAAAGCTTACCTTTCGATGTGATAGCCTGACTGGGTCATCAGAGTCCAGGAGAGGTCATATCTCAACAGGATCTTGAGCCACTGGAAAGTCACAGCAGAGCATCAGACCAACATTTCTTCCCTTCTTTAAGAACAGAGAGTGAAGAAGAGAATCGTGAGGAGAGAGGTTCCCAAGAAACTTTAACCACCCTTCGTGATGCTGTGGTTGAGTCATGGGGTCCCTACAGAGCTCAACACCAAAAGGGTGGATATCTTGTAAGGATGCTGAGGAATCTTCATCAGGATTCAGCTGTGAAGCTGGCACATAAAAGAACACTTGCTAGTATGAGAAAATAATGGTGTTCTCAGGCTTAAATAATGTTATCCTCCTCAGGAGAAAGCCAAGTACAAATGAGCCACCTCCCTGCCCTCTTTATGACAGCTGAAATGAGATAGGGTCCTGTCAGGACACAGGGCTTGATAATGAACCTGCAAGGGCACAGAAGCTACTAGCTAGTGGGCTCATAGCACTCTTCAAGACCTTCCTCTCCCAGCTTGGTTTTCATCTGCTTGGGCAAATCGACTCTCGTAGCACATGGTCTGGCCCACACTGGCATGTTATTGTATACCCATTACTTCTACACAGGTCCTTCTTGCTCCAGGCAGTGGTGCTCTAAAATTTTGTCGTGCCTAGGAAGCCATCAATCACACTGGCTACAGCTAGATGGTACCTGGAATTGGTGCATTGGTCAGGCATTTGGCTGCTAACCAAAAGGTCAGCGTTTTGAAGCCACCAGCTTCTCCAAGGGAGAAAAGACCTGGTGATCTGCTCACATAAAGATTTCAGCCTAGGAACCCGTATAGGGCAGTTCTACGCTGTTCTATTGGGTCGTTATGAATCAGAATCAACTGGATGGCACACAACAACAACATGGCAAGATTCCAGATGAAGACAGACTGGGAAGAAAGGCCTGGCAATCGACTTCCAGAAACCCTATGGATCACAACATTGCCAACTACAACAGATCATGGAGATGGCACAGAACCTGGTAGCCTTTGGTTCCACTGTGCAAGGGGTCACCATCCATCGGGATCGACTAGCTGGAAGCTAGCAACGACAACATGGGCTCTGACGTTTCTGCCACAGGGGTCCAGGCCCCACAGCATAGTGACACTCAAGCTGCCTAAAACTCATTAGGGCAGAAACAAGAGACAAACACCCATAAGGGCTTTCATTTGAGTGGCATCCTCTAGTCCCGCCCACACTAGGAGGAAGCCGAGGCTCTGCCCTACAACTTCCTGTGCTGACCGGCCCAGCAGCTGCTGCCACGGTGTCGGCCCCTCACTCGCTATGTTCTACACCAAGATGTCGCCAATGTCCAGATCTCCTGTAAGGCCTTAGAGGAGAAGGCAAGGAAGCCCAGCTATGTGACCAAGCCTGTTCCACCTTGCCATAGGCCCAACCTTTTTCAGCTGCTAGGTTTCAGGAGAACCAGAATATGTTAGGATTTTTAAAAACTTTTTCCGCACGATGGCAGTAGTGCTCCAGATATGCCCATTAATCCAGCCCAGTCATATGCTTCCTTCTCCCACCCATCCACTCTGAAAAAAATGCCACCAGGAAACGTGGCTCCTGCCCTGTTTGAGAAAACACACCCACATTGTTCCTTTGCTTTGGGTTTCCATCTAAATCCAAAACAAACTGAAGTTAAACCACCCACCACCCCCATTAGGCATCTTATATTTTCAAGAACTCAATTTTCACACAACCTAAGTCTTAAGCAGTTCTATTCTTCACTCACCATTAAGCAGTTCTATTCTTCACTCACCATTATATATCTAGAGTTTTCTTGTAGTGTCAAATTCTCTTTTGGTATCGGCGGTCAAGTCTCAGGGATCCAGGCCTAAAGGGTAAAATAGTTGCACCTAAGGGCCTGGAGGAGAGCAAATCTAGGCACCAGGATGCTGGGTACAAGGACTCCTGGCTCTTCATCTGTCTCACTTTCCAGCTTCCCTGGGAGTCTTCCTCCATTTTCTGGGCTAGGCAGTAGACCTGTGGTTTACCTGAGAGGCAGCCATTTTGGCTGAAACCCTAAGATGAAGGTCTAGATAGCTCTCAAGACTGTGTACCATACAGTAATGGATTTGGAGTAACACATGTTCTCGAATATATATAAATTCCACTCTCATGTTTTCATCACTTAACATTAGAACGTAAGCATTTTTCCAATGTCAGTAAACAACCTTCAGTGGCTTCCTATGACCTTATGGTGTTAAGCGTATGTCACTAATTATGTCTTAAACCAAACCCATAGCCTTGGAGTGGATTCAGACTCATAGTGACCCTACAGGAGGGAGTAGAGCTGCCTCAGAGTTTCCAAGGAGAACCTGGTGGATCTGAGCTGCCAACATTTTGGTTAGCAGCCTCAGTTTTATAGTATTTTCTTATTATTAACTAAGACACATGGTGCTTGCTAAAGATTCAGAAAATAATCATGTGCTGATAGAGAAAAAATCATAAAATTTGTATTAAGCACTGATAACCTTTTGTGTATTTATTTCTACTCTTCACTACACACACACAAAGTTCTATATTTAAGGTCATATAATACATTCACATTTAAATCTGGTTTATATATAAATTGTATTTTAGATTTGCTATTTTCACATCTGATTCTTGGACAGTCAGAAATTACCATGAAAAATTAGCAAGAACTGAATTTTATAAAATAAAACTTTTGCAAAGTGCTTCTTGACTGGCTCATTCATTAAAATTATTAAGTTTTCATTTAAAAGTTTTTTGATTCATACAAAAACATAGTTATAAACAGGTCATAAAATGAATATAATGTCACCAGTCAGGAATCTTGATTTTGAGGCCTCATTTACCTAATCATTACTATGCTGACATATATGTATACTTTAAAACTAATATTGGAACAGGCATTGAAAAAACCAAACCCATTGCCATCAAGTCAATTTTGACTCATAGCAACCCCACAGGACTGAGTAGAACTACTCCCGTAGGGTTTCCAAGGCTGTAAATCTTTATGGAAACAGACTGCCAAAGCTTTCTCCCACAGAGCAGCTGGTAGGTTCGAACTGCCAACCTTTTTAGTTAGCAGCCTAACACTTAACCACTGCACCACCAGGGCTCCTTGAAATAGGCATTACATATTATAATTCAGAAATTAGGGTTTCTTTTTTATCCACCTCAAATTTTATCCTTAATTTCTGTCTTAAAATTTTTACTTTAGAAAGTAAAAAAGAAAAAATATTTCAATAAGTGATGGCTGAAATTTGCATCTCTCAAATTCAGTCACCCAGATGTATATTCTAATAAAACTTCGGATGCATTCATGCCATTTACATTCAGCTATAATCTTTCATTAATGTCTGTTTATGTAAGTAAAAATACTAATATACAGGCTGTCTTAGTTATCTAGTGCTACTATAACAGAAATACCACAAGTGGATGGCTTTAACAAAAAGAAATTTATTCTCTCATAGTCTAATGGGTTACAAGTCCAAATTCAGGGCATCAGCTCCAGGAGAAGGCTTTCTCTCTCTGTGGGCCTTGGAGGAAGGTCCTTGTCCTCAATCTTGCCATGGTCGAGGAGCTTCTCAGGCACAGGGACCCAGTGTCCAAAGGACCTGCTCTGCTCCTGGTGCTGTTTTCTAGGTGGTATGAGGTCCCCAATGCTCTGCTTGCTTCCCTTCCTTTTATCTCTTGAGAGATAAAAGGTGGTGCAGGCCACACCCCAAGGAAACTCCCTTTACCTTGGATCAGGGGGGTGACCTGAGTAAGAGTGGTATTACAATCCCACCCTAACCCTCTTAGCATAAAATTACAATCACAAAATAGAGAACACCTACACAATACTGGGAATTATGGCCTAACCAAGTTGACACATATTTTTGTGGGACACAATTGAATCCATTACACAGATGTAAATATATTGATCAAAATGTCAAGCTGAAACGCATGCTCACTATAACACTGACCATGATTATAAACACACAGCTTTAAAAAAAGTTTATACACATACACATATACATAGATACACATATGTATGTATGTGTGTATATATATATGTGTGTGTGTATATATATACATATATATATATATAAATTTGTTGTTGTTAGGTGCCATCAAGTCAGTTCTAACTCATAGCAACCCTATGTATAACAGAATAAAATACTGCCCTGTCCTCTGCCATCTTCACAATCGTTGCTATGTTTGAGCCCATTGTTGCAGCCACTGTGTCAATCCATCTCGTCCAGGTTACTTCCTCTTTTTTGTTGACCCTGTACCTTACCAAGCACACTGTCTTTCTTCAGGGACTACTCCTTCTTGATAACATGTCCAGAGTATGTGAGATGAAGTCTTGCCATACTTGCTTCCAAGGAGCACTCTGGCTGCACATCTTCCAAGACAGACTTGTTTGTTCTTCTGGCAGTCTATGGTACATTCAGTATTCTTCGCCAACGCCGTAATTCAAAGGCATCAATTCTTCTTTGGTCTTCCTTATTCGTTATCCAGCTTTCACATGCATATGACATGACTGAAAATACCATGGCTGGGGTCAAGTGCAACTTATTCCTCAAAGTGACATCTTTATACATATATATATATACGTATACATATATATGTGTGTTTTTGTTAGGTGCCATTGAGTCGATTCCGACTCATAGGGACCCTATGTATAGCAGAATGAAACACTACCTGGTCCTGTGCCATGCCCACAATCGTTGTTATGTTTGTGCCCATGGCTGCAGCCACTGTGTCAGTCCATCTCGTTGAGGGTCTTCCCCTGTTCTGTTAACCCTATACTTTACCAAGCTTGATGTCCTTCTCCAGGGACTGATCTTTCCTGACAACATGTCCAAAGTATGTAAGACGTAGTCTCGCCATCCTTGCTTCTAAGGAGCATTCTAGTAGTACTTCTTCCAAGACAGATTTGTTTGTTCTTTTGGCAGTCCACGGTATATTCAATATTCTTTGCCAACACCACAATTCAATGGCATCAATTCTTCTGTCTACGTTATTCGTTTTTTCGCATGCATCTGATGCGATTGAAAATACCATGGCTTGAGTCAGGCGCACCTCAGACTTCAAGGTGACGTCTTTGCTCTTCAATGCTTTAGGTCTTTTGCAGATGTGCACAATGCAATGCATCTTTTGAATTCTTGACTGCTGCTTCTATGGGTGCTGATTGTGGATCCAAGTAAAATGAAATCCTTGACAACCTCAATCTTTCCTCCGTTTATCATGATGTTGCTTATTGGTTCAGTTGTGAGGATTTTTGTTTTCTTTATGTTGAGGTGTAATCCATACTGAAGGCTGTGGTCTTTGATCTTCATCAGTAAGTGCTTCAAGTTCTCTTCACTTTCAGCAAGCAAGATGGTGTCATCCGCATAATGCAATCCTGATGCCCCATTCTTCATATAGTCCAGCTGCTCGGATTATTTGCTCAGCATACAGACTGAGTAGGTATGGTGAAAGGATACAACCTTGACACACACCTTTTCTGACTTTAAACCACACAGTATCGCCTTGTGCTATCAGAATGACTGCCTCTTGATCTATGTACCAGTTTCTCATGAGCACAAATAAGTGTTCTGGAATTTCCATTCTTTGCAAGGTTATCCATAATTTGTTCTGATCCGCACAGTCGAATGCCTTTGCATAGTCAATAAAACGCAGGTAAACATCCTTCTGGTATTCTCTGCTTTCAGCCAAGATCCACCTGACATCAGCAATGATATCCCTGGTTCCACAACCTCTTCTGAATCTGGCCCAAATTTCTGGCAGTTCCCTGTTGGTATACTGCAGCAGACGCTTTTGAATAATTTTCAGCAAAATTTTACTTGCATGTGGTATTAATGATATTGTTCGATAATTTCCACATTTGATTGGATCACCTTTCTTGAAAATAGGCATAAATATGCATCTCTTCCAGTCGGTTGGCCAGGTAGCTATCTATCTTCCAAATTTCTTGACACAGACGAGTGAGCACTTCCAGCGCTGCATCTGTTTGTTGAAACATCTCAATTGATGTTCCCTCAATTCCTAGAGCCTTGTTTTTTGCCAAGGCCTTCAGTGCAGCTTGGACTTCTTCCTTCAGTACCATCGGTTCCTGATCATAAGATACCTCTTGAAATGGTTGAATGTCGACCAATTCTTTCTGGTATAATGACTCTGTGTATCCCTTCCATCTTCTTTTGATGCTTCCTGCATCATTTAGTATTTTCCCCATTGAATCCTTTGCTATTGCAACTTGAGTCCTGAATTTTTTCTTCAGTTCTTTCAGCTTGAGAAATGCCAAATGTGTTCTTCCCTTTTGGTTTTCTATCTCCAGCTTTTTGCACATGTCATTATAATACTTTGTCTTCTTGAGCCACCCTTTGAAATCTTCGGTTCAGTTCTTTTACGTCATCATTTCTTCCTTCTGCTTAGCTACTCTACACTAAAGAGCGTTTCAGAGTCTCTTCTGACATCCATTTTCGTGTTTTCTTTCTTTCCTGTCTTTTTAATTACCTTTTGTTTTCTTCATGTATGATGTCCTTGATATCATTCCATAATTTGTCTGGTCTTCAGTTATTAGCGTTCAACACATCAAATCTATTCTTGAGATGGTCTCTAAATTCAGGGGGGATACACTCAAAGTTATGCTTTGGCTCTCATGAACTTGTTCTAATTTTCTTCAGTTTCAACTTAAACTTGCATATGAGCAATTGATGGTCTGTTCCGCAGTCTGCCCATGGTCTTGTTCTGATTGGTGATGTTGAGCTTTTCCATCCTCTCTTTCCAGAGACGTAGTTGATTTGATTCCTGTTTATTCTATCTAGCAAGGCCCATGTGTATGAAAAGGGTATTTGCAATGAAGAAGTCGTTGGTCTTGCAAAATTCTATCATTCGATCTCTGGCATTGTTTCTATCACCAAGGCCATATTTTCCAGCTACGGATCCTGTTTCTTTGTTTTCAACTTTTTCATTCCAATCACCAGTAATTATCAATGCATCTTGATTCCATGTTTGATCAATTTCAGACTGCAGAAGCTGGTAAAAATCTTCAATTTCTTCATCTTCGGCCTTAGTGGTTGGTGCATAAATTTGAATAATATTCATATTAACTGTTCTTCCTTATAGGTGTATGGATATTATCCTGTCATTTACAGCGTTGTACTTCAGGATAGATCTTGAAACGTTCTTTTTGATGATGAATGCAACACCATTCCTTCTCGAGTTGTCATTCCCAGCATAGTATACCATATGATCGTCTGATTCAAAATGGCCAATACTGGTCCATTTCAGCTCACTAATGCCTAGGATATCGATGTTTATGCATTCCATTTCATTTTTTCCAATTTTCCTAGATTCATACTTCATACATTCCATGTTCCAATTATTAACAGATGTTTGCAGCTGTTTCTTTTCATTTTGAGTTGTGCCACATCAGCAAATGAAGGTCCTGAAAGTGTGACTCTATCCACATCAGTAAGGTCGACTCTACTTTGAGGAGCCAGATCTTCCCTAGTCGTCTTTTGAGTGTCTTCCAATCTGGGGGGCTCATCTTTCGGCACTATATCAGGCAATGTGCCACTGCTATTCATAAGGTTTTCACTGGCTAATTCTTTTCAGAAGTAGACCTCGGGGTTCTTCTTCCTAGTCTTTCTTAATCTGGAAGCTCAGATAAAACCTGTCTTCCATAGGTGACCCTGCTGGAATTTGAATACCGGTGGCAGAGCTTCCAGCATCACAGCAACACGCAAGCCCCCACAGTAGGACAAACTGACAGACATGTGAAACCTGTGAGAGCTGGAACTTGACAAGACTGCCTTGTTTTTCTGGGTCTTGCAAGTTTTCCACCTTTGGCAGGGTACAGTCTAACCACTTTTCATCTTTTGCAGATTTTATTGTGTCTATATATACATATTTTTTTTAAATATAATTAGACCCATAGGTGTAGTTCAGCACAAAGTCTTCAATACCACCTCAAACTGTTTCCATACTTCTTTATCAACATATATTTTTGAGTGCTTGAAATTTTTTATATTTTACTATAGAAAACTTTTGAAAAACTATAATAGAATAAATGATACCTCAATCACAATGAGAAAAAATAACCATTTTAAAAAATGTTTTTACCATGAATTCTCTTGTCTTTCCTATGCTCATATAATATATACTTTTAAAATACAATGTTCAAATTCCCCTGTACCTTCAATATTGAAACAAAATTTCCTCATTCATTATAGCTTGAATGCTTTTCAAATATTAATAATTCTTTGACATACTGACATGTTTTAAAATACTGCCACTTTTTTTGAGATAAAACTCACATAACATAAAATTAACCATTTTAAAGTGTACAATGCAGTAGCATTTAGTACAATAACAATGTTGTGCAACCATCACCTTACTCTTCCTTTTTGTAGTATACAATTTTAATTTCCTTCTGATTTTCCTTTCTGCATATTTTTCAGTTATTTTGAATGGGTACTTTGGAGATTACAATGAGCATCTTAAATTTATAACAATCTAGTTTGAATTAATATCCACTTAGCTTCAATAGTAGACAAATCTCTGTTCCTATACAGATCCATTTCTTCCTCCTTATGTCGTTTGTTACAAATTACATCCTTATATATGTGCCCATTAACACAGATGTTCAACTATTGTTTTGTGAATTTCTCTTTTAAATCATAGAGGGAAAAGGGGGAATTTACAAGCCAAAAATTCAATATTACTGGCTTTTATATTAACCAATGTATCTACTCTTATCATTGTTCTTCATATTTTATGTATGTTATTTTCTAGTGTCCTTTCATTTCACCTTGGAGGACTTCATTTTGCTTTTCTCATAGTGATGAATTCCATCAGTTTTTGTTTATCTGGAAATGTCTTAATTTCTCCTTCATATGTGAAGGATAATTTTGCCATATTTAGAATTTTTTAATTGACAGTTGTTTATTTCAGCACTTTGAATATATCATCCCAGAGTCTTCTGGCTTTCATGGTTTCTGAAAAGAAACTGGTTCTTAATCTTACTGAGAATCCCTTATTGAGAAACCCTGGTGGTGCGGTGGTTAAGAGCTATGGCTGCTAACCAAAAGGTTGACAGTTCAAATCCACCAGAGGCTCTTTAGAAACTCTATGGGGCAGCTCTACTCTGTCCTATAGGGTCACTATGAGTCAGAATCAACTCAGGGGCAATGGGTTTGTATGTGCAAGCCCCTTCTCTCTTGCTGCTTTCAAGATTCTCTCTTCGCCTTTAGCTTTCAACAGCATGACTGCAATGTGTCTCACTGTGTACCTCTTTGAGTTTATTCTACTTGGAGATTTTTTTACCTTCTTGGATGTGTGGATTCATGTCTTTCATCAAATTTGGGAAGTGTTTGGCCATTAATTCTTCAAATATTCTTTCTGCCCCTTCCTTTCTCCTTCTGGGCCTCCATAATGCATATGTTGGTATGCTTGATGATGTCCTTAGTTACTTTAGGCTTTGTTCATATTTCTTTTTTTTTTTTCTCCTCAGATTGGGTAATTTCAATTATTCTTCCTCAACTTTACTGCTCCTTTCTTCTGCCTGCTCAAATCTGCAGTTAAAACCCTCTAGTGCATTTTTATTTCAGTTATTGTACTTTTCAGCTCCATGTTTTTCTATTTGGTTCCTTTTTATAATTTCTATCTCTTTATCGATATTCTCTATTTGATGAGACATCATTCTCCTGGTTTCCTCAAGTTCTTTGTCCCCGGTTTCTTCTAGCTCTCTGAGCATATTTAAGACACCTGATTTAAGTCTTTGCCTACTAAGTCCAAAGTCTTCACTTCCTCATGAACAGCTGCTATTAATTTCTTCCCCTCTCCCCTCCCCCGCACCGTAAATGGGCCATATTTTCTTGATTGTTGCATACCTCATACTACTTCTGTTGAAAACTGGACATTTGAATATTATAATGTGGCAGCTCTGGAAATTCTCCTCCTTCCCTGCAGTTAACTGTTGGTAATTGTTGTGGCTTGTTGTTTGCTTGTTTAGCTACTTTTCTCAACTACTTTTGTAAAGTCTGTATTCTTTGTCTTGGTGGCCACTGATGTCTGAGTTGATTAGCTTAATGGTCACATAGTGTTTTCACAGTTTCCTGGAATTCCCATAGCCTAAGAAAGAAAAAAAGGATTCTCCTAGTCTTTGCAGACTGGCTCTGTGTTAGGACACTCTTTCAATGCTTAGCCAGGCCATTTACAATTTTGCCTTATCCTTCACTTCTTTTGTCAGCCAGATGTGAAAGCTCAGAATCTTCTCAGGTCTTTTCTGTGCATGTGTCAAGTCCTGGGCATGTGTGTCCCATTGTTGATTCTCCAGTACGTGTGAGCTTTTAAAAACCCTTATTCCTCCACATATCTCCTTTACCAACCTCTTTCTTCTAAAGCTTTTTAGTCTGTCTATTGCTTGTCCTGACTGTTTTCCTTTATCCCAGGCTGCTGAAGCCAATACTTGTTCCCTTAAATGCTTTCAGCACACTCCACCAGGCAAGCTGCTCCAGCCCTGGGAACACACCTAGTTGGGCAAAACAAAGGCAGGTTTTTGCATGGATCCTTCAAGGAGACACCAGACAGGTCAAAACAGACAAAATTTTTTTGTGAATAAAGTCCATGTTTCTCCCTCTGGCACTATCACCCTACACCAGAAGTGAGGGTGCCGTCCTCAAGGCAGTCTAAGGATTGGGGGATGATGGATAGCAATTTAAATTGCCACAATACTCTTTTACTGCAAAGCAGTTGCTTATTTCTTCTTTAAGCCTTCTCCTGGTTGTTATAATATTTTGACTAGATCCAGGGTTCTGACAGTCTTTGCCACCTCATTAGCTGCTTTTGTGGAAGGATGGAGCACTGTGTTGTCCTCCTTGCCAATTGTTTCTGCATTTAAAAAACACTCACATTTCTTGATAGTGTCCCTAGGTATCTTATGGACAATGTACCTGCTACAACAACCAAGCACGAAGAAGTGAAGTGAGGTCACAGGTAATGTGGAGTTGCCACTCAGATGGATGAGGAGAATGGTGTGCCTAAGGCCGAGGGAGCAGAGTTGCTGTCCCAGTGGGCCTGGAAGAAGGAGCTGAAGCCCAGGGCAGAGGGGCTTCCACTTGGAATCCAGAGTGTGGCCAATACCTAGCGTTTGGAGGGCAGGGCTATTGTGTAAATGGTCTCAAAGAACAGAAGATTATTTTCAAAGCCTTGAGAGCTAATGTAATGTGTTCTGCTGACTTGCTTGGTGCGTATTATCCCTTCTTTCCCTCCAGTTTCTCCCATTTATAATGGAAATGTCTAGCTTGTGCCTGTTCTGCCATCGTACCTTTGGAAGCAGATAACTTGTATTCTGGATTTCACAAAAGAAGAGGAATTTTTGGATTTTGGACTTTGAGATGGTTTAAGACTTTTTCTATGATATGATGGGGCGAATGTGTCTTACATGTAGCAAGGACATGAATTTCTGGGGGCCAAAGATGAAATGTCATGGATTGAATTATGTCCCCTCCAAAATATGTGTCAACTTGGTTAGGCCTTGATTCCCAGTATTGTGTGGTTGTCCTCCATTTTGTGATTTTCCTATGTGTTATAAATTATAATCTCTGCCGTGGTTAAAGAGGATTAGGGTAGGATGTAACACCCTTGCTCAGGTCACATCCCTGATCCAATGTAAAGGGAGTTTCCCTGGGGTATGGCCTGCAACAATTTTTATCTTAAAAGAAATAAAAGGAAAGGGAAGCCAGCAGAGAGTTGGGGGCCTCATGCCACCAAGAAAGCCGTGCTGGGAGCAGAGTGCGTCCTTTGGACCTGGAGTTCCTACACAGAGAAGCTCCTAGTCCCAGGGAAGATTGATGACAAGGACCTTTCTCCAGAGAGAAAGTCTTCCCTTGGTTCCTCCTCCTTGGTCACACTTTGTACTTCACCTTTCGGGGCTTGCTGGGACTTAGGTCTAGCTATAGGCCTAGGAGCCAAAATCGGTAGTGGGGAAGAGTTTTGAGGACATTCAACATTGTCTTGTAAAGCACCTGCCTCAGTTGATGCCGCAGGCAATGACTCAGACAGGGGCTTTTTAGAGGAAGCTGGGCTAATCTCATTAGATGGGAGTGGAGGGGCTAATGATTTTACTGGGTGGGGTGGTTTAGCAGACAAACATGGAGTAATCTTTCCAAATGGGAGTGACAGGGCTGGTTCTGTTGGCAGGAGTGATTAAACGGAATTTAGGAATTTACATGCTCAATGTCTCCAGCTTTCTGATTATCTGCCCATATGTCCCCATCCCAAGTTTCAGGATCCCATTTCTTCCCAATCAATGCCTTCACTTTAACTTCAGACATCTCTCGAGGTTGGCAGTTGAGTGAGTGGTGTAATTCAGCCACTCTTACGATAAGACTCTCGGTTTGGCTTTTGGCAATATCAGCTCTGTTACTACAAGAAATGAGGCTTTCTTTCAAAGCACAAGTGGAAACTTTGAGGTCATTTTATGTGGCACTTGAGCTTTGACTCTGAAGCCCTGAGTGCATCTCTTTTTTTCACGTTTGTCTAGTGCAAGTAGGATCAACCAACCTGCTTCTTTATACTTCTCATAGAAAATTGTAGAAAGGTATCACACATGCAATCACCCAATACCTGATCTATTGGCGGTGATATTTTGCATATCAACATCTTTAAGACTGACCAGACTTGAGAACAAATTTAGAAAACTCATCCTTATAATTTTGTTTCCCTAGAACCACTCTCGGTACCAAATGTCTCAGGCTGGGTTTTCCAGAGAAGCAAAACCTGTAGAGCATATAAATATATATAGAGAGAGATTTCTATCAAGGAAATGGCTCACAAGGTTGTAGAGGCTGGAAATACCAAGTCCGTGGGTCGGGTTTTTCCACATGCATGTAGCCATAGGGGCTGGCAAACTTAAGATCTGCAGCTCGGGAAGCAGGGCTCTTGTTCACAGGCTGTGAAGATCGACGAATCCCAAAGATCAGCAGGCAAGACTGCAGGTAAGCTGCTAGCTCAAGTCCCAAGAACTGGAGATCAGATGAACAGGAGCCAGCTGCAGGATCCAGAGCCAGCAAAAGCCCCAAGCCCTGCCAGAATATCCATTTACATTGAATGCAGGCCACAGGCCCAAAGAAACTCCCTTTCATATGACTGGCTACTCACAGCAGATCCCATCATGGAAATGATCACATAATATCAAATCTCATCATGGAAGTAATCACCCCATCATACGACTATCAAATCACTGAGGATCATGGCCCAGCCAAGTTGACACACAACCTTAACCATTACATCCTTCATCTGAGTCTGCTACCAAAAGGAGCCAGCCCCAGAGCATGGGGACACCATGAGTTAGTCCACTTGGTGCTCTGAAGGGCAGGACAGGAGGCAAATGCCAACAGGTACTCATTTGACTTTGAGCTGTGTCTGCTAGTCCCGCCCACACTGAAAGGAAACAGAGGCCTTGCCCCCACAACTTCCTGTGCCTAACCTGCCAGGAAGCTGCTATTTCAGTCCTCATTCTTCACTCACAAGGTTTTGCACCAAGATTCCGCCAGCGTACAGATCTCCTGTAAGGCTTTAGAGGAGAGGGCAACGAGGTCCAGCTTGGGGACCGAGCCTGTTTCATCTCTCCACGGCGGAGATCTTTCTCAACTGCTAGGCCTCATGGGAAGGAAGGCGGAATGTCTTAGTGATTTTAAAACTATTTCCTCACGATGGCAGTAGTGCTACAGATATGCAACAAACCCTGCCCCACAAGCATTCTTCTCCCGCCCATCCAGTCTGGAAAAAATGACACCAAGAGGCACAGCTGCCAAGAAACATGGCTTCCTTTAGTCTTGCCCAGTTGAGGAAATCTGCTTTTGGTTTCCATCTGAATTCAAACTGAGTTCTAAACACCCATCCTCATCACGCATATTCTATTTTTAAGAACTCAATTTCCACTTGACCTAAACTTCACATTTCTGCTCTTCTTCATTCAGCATTATATCTCTAGGATTTTCCCAAATTATCAAGTTGTCTGTGTCTATGGCCTAAGGCTCAAGGAGGCAGGCCGAATAGAAAGACAAAAATTCTGGAAGAATCAAGCGCTGGATTAGGGCAGTTCTAGGCTTCAGGCCGCTTGTTCCTTAGCTTGGTTTACTTCCTAGGCTCCCAATGAGTCCTTCACCATTTTCTAGGTTAGTATCTGGGTTAAATGAGAGACAGCTTTTGGCTGCAGCCCTAAGAGGAGAACTTAGATACTTCTCATCCCTGTGTGCCATACAACACCCCACCGTGAGCGATACATATACTCAGGTATGTATATATTCCAATCAGAGGTTACTCATGGTTTTTTCTCACGGCTTCATCTTTTAACATGGGAACACAAACGCTTTCTCAGTTCATTAGTTTTGTTTATTTTGTTTTTGCCTCATTTAAGAAAAAAAATATATTTCACTTTATTTTTTAAAATTCTATCTCTGGCAACCAGTGTTACAAAACAATATGTGTATTAATCATTTAATGAGAAACTAATTTGCTCTGTAAATCTTCATCTAAAGTACAATTAAAAAAGAAAAAAATCTACCTCTTTTCATTTGCAAAGTAATGTTTTTGCTTGCAATTGCTTCAAACAAGAAGGAAATGTATCATTAAAATAAATGACAAATATTACCTAAGAGCCTAGAAATATTAAAAAGTGTGATCGATGTCCAATTCATTTTTTGTATATGGTGGGCTACAATATTTGGACCACTTCTCTACCTTCCTGTACTGAAGACAAAATATACAGAGGATGGAATGCAAAATTCTCCTTAAGAGTATCAAAGAATTCAAAAACAGCAAGGAACCACGAGATTAAAATCTATGGGCACAGAGAGTTACGAGGAACCCCAGTGCACTGGGCCAGTCCCTTTTGCCTACTGGGTATTTGTTTGGCTGGGCAATACTGTCCTTCAGTTTCAGGGCCTCACAAGTGGCAAAGAGAAGAGGATAGGTAAAAGCCTGAGAGTACCTGTAACTATTAAAAATACTTAAATATCTTTTCATTTACAAAGTAATGTTTTTGCTTGCAATTGCTTCAAACAAGAAGGAAATGTATCATTAAAATAAATGACAAATACTACCTAAGAGCCTAGAAATATTAAAAAGTGTGAAATAGATCGATGTCTAATTCATTTTTTGTATCTACTTAAACATCTTCCCCCATACTTTAATATCTTCCCCCACAGGGGTACTGAAGGTCTTGGTTACACAATGAAAAAAGAAACACGAAGTTAAAACATGAGGATTAGAAAAGAAAAGAAAAGCTGTCATTATTTGTTTAAGATACTATGGTCTACATAGAAAATACAAAGGAATCTAGGGTTGGGTAATTTATTATAAATAAGAGAATTAATAAAACTGTCAAGGTATAAGATCAACATATAAAAGTAAATTGTTTTTCCATACATTAACAAAAATTAGAAAACATAATTTTTAAAAAGATACCATTTAGAATACTATGAATAACTAGGCATAAAAGATGTGTAAGATATTTAATTAGAAAATCATATAAAATTACTGAAAATTAGTAAAGAACACTCAAATACAGATGGTATGATCAAATACAGAAAGCTATATCATAAAGATATTCTCCCCCAATTCATTGATTCAATGCTACTCCATTTTATCATTACAAAGTGCCCCCTCTTTTTATGTTTTAGTGCTTCTAACCTCAAAGTACACTTGTCTAATATTTATATTGCCACTATTTTCTTCCTTCTGTCTGTAGCTGTCTGACATTTATTTACCCATCTTTAATTTCCAAACTCTCTATAATTCTTGGCTTTCAGTGACTTAACCATAAAAAGCATAGTTTTGTTTTTCTTTTTATAGTTTTGTGTTTTTTTTTTTTAGTCCAATCTGTCAATCTCTGTCTTTTAGGAGAATTCAGCCCACTTACATTTAGCATAATGAAGAAAACGGTTTTATTTCTCCCATCCTGCTTTCTGTTTATTATTTCTGTTTTCCTTTTTTGTTCTGATCAAGTTGCTGATTATTCCCCTTTGCCTATTGTTAATTTCTGTTATTACTTTAACTTCTTTGTGCTCATAAACAGGCATATATTTCTCTAATCTCATCTTAAACACAATGCTTAATGTCGTCCAAGGCACAGGTTTCTCAGATCAAAATTCTTGATTTCTCCTTTTTCTCAGGAAACCCTGGTGGTGTAGTGGTTAAGTGCTATAGCTGCTAACCAGAGGGTCGGCAGTTTGAATCCGCCAGGCGTTCCTTGGAAACTCTATGGGGCAGCTCTACTCTGTCCTATAGGGTCGCTATGAGTAGGAATCGACTTGACAGCACTGGGTTTGGCTTTTTGGTTTCCTCGCCCTCAACGCTATCCCAAACTGATATGTCCATTAAAAATTTTATCCTATTTCATGCTCTTGCATTTTTCAAACCTCAAAAGTTTTTGCTTAAACTGTTTAATATTTTAGTTCTATGCTTACTGGAATTTCTCTTCAGTATGTTCCTTGAGTTATGAGTGTTTAGTGCTTATGTCACTCATTCACAGAGAGTCTATCCTTATAGTTCAGATTTAAGGTCTTTACTTCTATCTCTTCATCTCCATCCACTTGAGGTCTCTGGTCTGGAAAATCCGTTTGGCTAAATATTTTTTCAAGTGCCCCTATGGCATGGCAAACCAAACCCATTGCCATCGAATGGATTCTGACTCATAGTGACCCTGTAGGGGAGAGTAGAACTGCTCCAATGGGTTTCCAAGGAGTAGCTGGTGGATTTGAACTGCCAACCTTTTGGTTAGCAACCAAGTTCTTAACCACTGTGCCACCAGAGTTCCTTGTGCATATCTTTACTGTAGTCTAGACCTCAATGAATCCTTACAGTCTGAAAATCCAGGCCTTTTTTAGCTGTGGGAAATCCTCTCCTTTTGCTTTAAATTTGCCTTGTCTATTCTGTTTTGTAAACACTGAAGTTGTCAAGGATTTTATTTTACGTGTTTCCACAATCAGCACCCATGGGAACAGTGGTCAAGAAATCAAACGATGTGTTGCATTGGGCAAATCTGCTACAAAAGACCTCTATAAAAGTGTTGAAGTGCAAACTTTGAAGACTAAGGTGCACCTGACCCAAGCCATGGTATTTTGAATCACTTTACATACATGCGAAAGCTAGACACTGAATAAGTAAGATCGAAGGACTGACGTCTTTGAACTATGCCGTTGGCAAAGAACAGTGAACATACCATGGAATGCGAGAAGAATAAACAAATCTGTCTTGGAAGAAGTACAGCCAGAATGCTCATAAGAAGCAAGGATGGTGAGACTTCATCTCATGTACTTTCGACATGTTATCAGGAGGGACCAGTCCCTGGAGAAGGACATCATGCTTGGTAAAGTAGAGGGTCATCGAAAAAGAAGAAGACCCCCAATGAGATGGATTGACACAGTGACTGCAACAATGGGCTCAGGCATAATAACAACTGTGAGGCTAGGCAGGACCAGGCAACATATCGTTCTGTTGTACACTGGGTTGCTACAAGTCGGAACTGACTCGATGGCACCTAACAAAATCGTTCTGTTTCATTTTGTTTTTCCCATTCTGTAACATCTTTCAGTCATGTGTCCAGACTCTTAGATATATCTCTAAGGTTATTACTGTTTTCCTCATTTTCCTATTGTTTTATATTTTCCTCTGTGTTTTGAGATATTTCATACAGTCAATCATTATACCCTCTCATTCGATGTCAACTGATTCTCAAATCATCTATCTAGTAGTTTAGTTTTTTTAGCTAAATAAAGCCTTTTGTGATGCATCTGAATTTAAAAAAATTTTTAACTCAAATTGTCATTTTTCTCATCTAGCAACTCTGTATGCTGGGTCAGAATTCTGTTTGTTCTGAACGATCTTCCTATCTAAGGCTCCTAGGCTCCTTTAAGTTGGCTTCAATTTATCTTTTTTTTGAATTACTGGGTAACAAATGGCTTGAACTTCATAGGTGGTAGAGTATGAAATGTTCTCTATCCCTGTGGGCTGCTGGAAAACCAATAACAAAAATAGTAGCTAATATTTATTGAGCATTTACCATGTACCAAGGAATATTCTAATGAACTTGATGGAGTTTCATACATTTATTTGTCACAACATCCCTCTGAGGTTAAGTACTGTGACTCTTGCCACTTAATAAAGGAAGAAAGGTAGCACAGAAAGTTTAAATACCTTGCCCAAGGTCACAGAGGTAGTAATAGAGCTGAATTCCAATTAACTAAATATTCTATATTAGACAAAGTTTATTTTTCACAAATAGGAAAACAGCTATTTTCATATTTTTAAATAATACTTTGATATAACTGAAATATATTGTTAAAATGCCCCTGAAATACAAAAGGGTAAAAGCATAAAATGAAAAATAAATTCAAGGAAATACCCAATTTTTGTAACCACTGTCAAAGAGAAAAATTAACAACAGACATCTTACTTTGATTTTAAGGCTTTTTTTTTTTTTAACCCATAAAACCAAATTAACTGTAAAAAAAAATTCCTGGCCCAAAATTAATCCCGCCAGCAGCTTTTTTCAACCAAAGTTGCTATTTTTTCCTGTTCAAAAACAGGCTTACTTAATTTAAATTTCTGAAGGTAGCATGCTGCAGGTAGGTGGAGGGCCAGAGACCACCTCATGACCTGGTATCAGTTGATTACAGTAGAAGGGGGTGGGCAGGGTTTAATCAATAATGTCAAGATTAGCCAATGGTTGATCTTTAATACCTCTCCCTCCTCTTTATAAGCTTCATTGTAACTAGTCTACTTTGAGCCATTTGCTTTTTTGGGAATCAGAACGGTCTCCCTATGTGCATATAGAATAACTGCTCAGAATAAATCTTGTGTTTCAATTTCTTTGAATTTTTAGTACTTTTAACAGCACGTTTCTATATATGGAAGTAAAGATATATCAACATGCTTAGGGATATAAAACATAGTAAGGAAAACACAAAGATGTGATCAGTTTTTTCTCAAGGCCGTTGAATTATAAATAGGGTGAACATTCCTTACTTTGCCTTGGGAAATCACAGTTTACAGCAGTCCTCAGACTTGGATAATAAATTATGTAATCACCTAATTAGATTGAGTTGTTTATATTCCCTACTTAATTGCCCAACTCACTATAAAAAATGCATTGTTTCTATAATCTTATAAATCATTGTTTTTGCCAAAATGAAAACATGAATATATAAAACCCCAGTGCCGTCGAGTCAATTCCAACTCATAGCTCCTTGGAAAACATGAATATACATGAGGCATAAAAGAAAGTATAAAGATATAAGAAAAAAGTCATGTGATAATGTTGAATTTCAGCATATTACTTAAAAACCTATGTAAAGCTTGACTCTAATGTCCTTAAATGAAAATAATTAAATGTGAATATTTGTTTTAATATCAGATTGAGCAACTTGAAAATGTTACTACTCAACTCTACATTGTCTGGAAAGACATTTAAAAAGAGGGAAGACATTTTGGTTACTTTCTAAAATATGTGAGCCCTTTGGAGCCTGGGAAATGAGCCAGGTCAAGGTCCACAAGTTGTGGTGACTACGGAAGACCTCTTCTCAACCTTGAGATTACAGCAACATCTTTTCCTTAGTCTTGGATCCCTGAGACTTGTATCCTGATTCAAAAAACTCGGAAAATCCTGAAAGATATGTTGACTGAAGAACAGCAGATCTGCGAAGCCTTGAACTTTTGAAATGGAACTGAAGTGAAATTCTTGAAAACAAAAAATACCTGATGAGGGTGGATAGTTTAAGCTTCAGTTTGATTTCAGATGTTAACATGAAGCAAAACTGGAGCAAAAAAAGCAGATTTCCCCCAAACAGGACTATAAGTAAGGCAGTCATGCTTCCTGGTTCCTTGGTCGCTCAATGGCCCTTTTTTCAGACTAGATGGGAGGGAGAAGAGGTCCAGGGGCAGGGCTAATTGTCTTTTCTGGAGCAATACTGCCATCAAGAGGAAATAGTTTGACAAGAATCAAAGTTGTTAGTGCAAATTCCCATAAGGCCTAGCGGTGGAGAACAGTCTGGACCTTTCTGTGGCTGAGTGTGCGCTGATCCCAAGCTGGACCTCCTTTACTTCAACTCTGAGGCTTACCAGGAGGTCTGGACAGTGGAGGGATCCTCGTCAAGAAGATGGTAAGTGAGGGGCCATAACTGGGGCAAGGCTTCCGTGTCTTCCCAGTGAGGGCAGGGCTAGAGGAAACCACTCAGAGGCTATGCACGGCATCTGTATCTTTCTCTTGTACCTGCCATTTCCAGAATGAGAGTCTGACTGGCACAAGCTATCCTTGCACTCTGGGGCCTAGGCCCCCTGTGGCAACAGTGTGTGTGTGTGTGTGTGTGTGTGTGTGTAGGGGGGAGAGGCGGTAATCTCAACTCCAGGTGACTTCTAACAATAGTCAGTGTTCTTTGAAGGGTGTCAGGGACACCCCAAGGTCTGCTGCCCCATTGCCTGGAGCAAGGAAGATCTAAGGAGAAGAAGAACTTGCCAGCTTCCCAAGCTAATAAACCCCAGAACATCAATAGGAGTGCAAGAATGGAGAAGGCCTGGAGGAATTTTCTGAGCCCAGGAGGCAGTTGGTTTACAGCTGTTTTCAAGGACCCAGTGTGAAGGCCTACCCACTTAGAGTGACCTGTTCTCATCTCAGCTCTCACAAAGGGTCAAAAGGGGTTCTTTAGCGGTTGACATTCCACATTCCCCAAAACAAGAAGGGACACTTGAGGACCATGACTGTTCATTCATACTATCAAATATTACTCTCTCTACTTGCTTCCTAGCCTTTTACTGATGAAGATTCCTTGGAAGCCTGACAAGATAGCCTCCTTATGACAAGATATCATAAGCTCTGCACTTGGCTGTAAACTGCTTCCTCTAGTCCTGTGGCACAACGGTTAAGCGCTCAGCTGCTAACTGAAATGTTGGCAGTTAGAACCCAGCCAGCGGCTCCATGGGAAAAAGACCTGGTGATTTGCTCCTGTAAAGATTACAGTTTAGAAAACCCTATGGGGCAGTTCTACTGTCACATGGAGTCACTATAAGTCGAAAGGGCACCTAAAAACAAGAGTCTTGCCCACACTGGGAGGAAACCAAACCTGGCATGACTCTGTATGCCAGAACTTCCTGCAGTTGCCTGCTGAGTCCTGGCCACTCACTAGCCAACTTCTATAACTACATCACAACTTTGCCCCCAGCTCTGGGAAGGTCTCAGAGATGACAGCAAGGAGGCCAAGCTTAGGGCCAGGTCCTGCTCAACCTACCCATAGGTCTCACCATCCTCAACTTCTGGGTCTTTTGCGAGAAAGCACCCATGCCTTATGCATTTGTCAAATTACTGCCTCATGATGGCGGTAGTGCTGCAGATAGACTGACAAACCCTGCCCCCATGCGCTCTTCTCCCACCCATCCAGACTGAAAAAACGCCACCGAGACAAAGGTACCAGGAAACACAGTTGCCTCAGATCTTGCCCACTTGCCCACTTTGAGGAAACTTACTCTTACTCATACTGTTTTGCTTTTCACTTTCATCCAAAATCAGAGTCCTGAATCCCTCAGCCTCATCAGGCATCTCTTTTCATGCATTACTTTTCCATCAGACCTTGGCTTCGAGGTTCAGCTGTTCTTCTTTCAGCATTAATTTTCCAACATTTCCCCCAGTTATCAAGTCTTCTTCTGGAGGCAAGTTTCAAAGATCCAGGCTTAAGTGGGAGAAAAAAAACTGGAAGGTCCTTGACTTGGCTTCCTAGCCTCCCAGAGTCCTCTCTCCATTTTCTAGGAGACAGTAGGCCTTTTGTGTTTGTTGTCATAGAGTCGGTTCTGATTCATGGCGACCCCATATAAGAGAAGAAAACATTGCCTGGTCTGACTCCATCTTCCCAATTATTAGTACGCTCAAGTCCATTGTTGTGGCCCCTGTGTATTTCGAGTATTTTTTTTTCCAACCTAGGGGGCTCATCTTCCAGCACTAGATTGGGCAATATTCTGTTGTGATCCATAGAGTTTTCATTGGATAATTTTTGGAAGTAGGTCGCCAGGCCTTTCCTAGGCTGTCTTGGGCTATAAGTTCTGCTGAAACCTATTCAGTATCATAGCAACCTGCAGGCCCCCAACAACTGAACGAAACGTTGCCTGTTCCTGCACCATCCTCACAAAAGTAGGTATGTTTGAGCCCATTGTTGCTGCAGCCACTATGTCAACCCATCTCGCTGAGGTCTTCTGCTTTTTTTCTGACTCTCTACCAAGCATGATGTCCTCCAGGGATTGGTCCCTCCTGATAATGTGTCCTAAGTGAGACAAAGTTTCGCCATCCTCCAAGACAGACTTTTTTCTTCTGGCAGCCGATGGTATTCAGTATTCTTCACCAACACCAAAATAAAAGCTTGTTATTGTTGTTAGGTGCTGTCAAGTCAGTTCCAACTCATAGCGACCTTAAGTATTACAGAACAAAACGTTGCCGGATCCTCACAATTCTCATTTCAGTCACTGTGTCCATTCACCTATTTGAAGGTCTTCCTCTTTTTTCCTTTTTTTTTAATAAAGGCTCAACCCACAAAGGGTGTTTTAAAGTTGTTTCCGCATGATGGCAGTAGTGCGGCACAGTCTAACATTCCCTCCCTCCCCCACCCGCACTCACACACTCTTCTCCCGCCCATCGAGTCTGAAAAAAGCGCCACCCTTAGACAAAGGCGCCAAGAAACATGGCTGCCTGACTTTAGGCCCTGGTTGAGAAAACCTGCCCACATCCACGCACTTTAGCTTTTGGTTTTCATATGAAACTAAACTGAGGTCCAAGCTGCCCAACGGCATCACGCATATTCTCTTTTCAAGAATTTAATTTCCACTAAATCTAGTCTTTAGGTATTCACTCAGCATTCTCTCTCCAGCTTTTTCCCAAGTGATCAAGTTGTCTGTTTCTGGTGGCAAGTCTCGGGGACCCAGGCCTAAATGGCAAAATAAAATGCTGGAAAACTTAAGGCCTAGAGGAGGTACCAATCCAAGTGTCCTCAACCTGGCTCATCTGCAAGGCTCCCAAATTCTCCATTTTCTGGGTGAAGAATCAGGCCTTAAGTATTGAAATGTTGGCAGCCTTTTGGCAGTAGCCGTAAGAGGAGGGCCCAGATAGCTTTCATTACTATATGCTATATGATGCCCCACATGGCAGAATATAGATATATACATACATACAATATATAAACTTCAACCAAAAGTTACTCAGTTTTGTCTCATGATTTTATTTAACAGTGCAACACAAGCACTTTGCCTTGTCATTAAATGGCCTTCAACTGCTTATAACTGTTGTGCGTGAATGTGTGTGTTATGGTTTATCTCTTAGAGATCAGTATTAAAATCATTTTCTCATTAGTAACTACGACATGGTACATGCAAAGGATTTAGAAATAACCATGTGCTGAACAGGAAGAAAAGCACTGCCATAAAACCCGTTAAGACCACCTTTTGAATTATGTCCTTCCATTCTTTTCAGTACACACAGAGTTCTATATTTACGTTCATATACAACAATAAATTTATATTAAAATTAGATACGTTTTGTATCAGAAATTTTTACTCCTGATTCCTGGGGAGTTTGACAATAACACTTTTAAGAGTTGACAAGTCCTCATTTTTAGTAAATAAATCATTAGGAAAAAGACTGTTTATTGTCCCACTTATTAAATCTATTTTGTTGTCACTGAGAAATTTCTCAATTCATAAAGTTATGTTACAAAAGAAACTTATGATGTTAAAAAAATTACCCATGATACCATATTCCATGTGGTATTCTCAAGGGTCAGATTATTGTATCCTTTTTTTGCTTAATATACACTAAGCTGACATATATTCTTAAACCCATTTTGGTCAGATACTATATATTTATACCTAAAAACAAGTAGGAAACATTTTTAATTTTCTCTTTAAATTTTACCAAGAAGTTCTTCTACACATATTTGTTTTGGATTGGTTCTCAAATTACAAATATGTTAACAGCTTCCCTTAAAATCTCTTAGAATACACAAATTTATCAAGAACTAGTGAAAACACTTCATCCCAAATCCCACTTTCCCAAATGAATCATTATAAGCAGGTTGGTGGGTACACTTGTTTATACATTATAAAAGAGATATACAAGTGTTCACGAGAGCTGATACCATTTAACTAGATTTAGTCTGTCATCAATAAAGAAAAAAATAAAAAATATATATTTTTCAATATTTCTCCATATTCCTTAGAGCACTGATAGACTCACACATACAAAATTAACATTTCCATTTCTTTTCTTCAAATCCAACCTGGTCACATTCTCTACACATAGTTTGGTGCCATGATTCTCGATGAGCACTTTCTAATAGCACTAACTATTCATGGGGGATATGATAGTTTTTTATCATTAAATCTCATAGCATTTCTTTACTGTTGACCAAATCATAAGAATAATATATGCATCTGGAAAAGATTTAGTAAACTGAGCAAATATAAAGGGTAAAGAAGCAATACCCTAAGTCACAGAAGCTTGATAGATAACCCGCTGATATTTGATTTACTGCATTCTGCTTTTATTATATATATATAATTGTGTGTGAGTATATGTGCATGGATTTTCAGGGTTTATTCGTATGAATTTTGACTTACATAATTAAAACCAAAAATATTTTTGCAGTTTGAGTTGCTTCCTTCTATCATAGTTTTCTCAGGTCTTTCTCACATAGGCCCCTTCATGTGTTGTTAAACATGCTTCAGAATACTGGATTTTCTGTTAACTACAATTTGGAAATAGCATCTGTTTGCATAACAATTACAAGTGAGGCCTTTCAATGTTCCTGCATGTACATAAAGGTGTGTATATTTTTTAGAGAAAAGTAAATCTTGCAACATGCGATTTTCTTAATTATATATTGGGCAACGTTGGTTTCTTGAATTTGTGTCTCTGTGTGTGTATTAAAATATAAGCCTTTCTTGTCAACATGTCAAGATTTCAGACAGGTATAAAGCTAAGACCAGAAAGGAAGACAAAACTTTGGAAACATCACTCTAGAAAGTTAAATACTGTTAGTTGCTTGGTTAGAAGCTCTGGAGATATTTTCCTTATGCTGGTTTGCTTTTTTGAATCCATATATATTTATGCCTTGGACTTGAAGTAATCATGCATGTAATAAGTAGAGAAAGACAGGCTTTACTTTTCAACTTTGTTTCCTTATATTAGCCACCTAGGATAGTTTGATCCCAAAGTTCCAACAATTTGCTTTTTAATCCCTGAATGAAAGGCCTGAACATCTCTCCTGATAAGGAAACAGAATGGACTTCAGTCCTTCTAAAGGCTTAGGACTACCTGTTACAGCTGAACCTGTTGTAGCTGAACCATGAAAAATGGACCCTTTGCCCTTCCCCACTGTTCACTTTTGCAAAGGAAACCTCAGTGATTCTCCTTGGGTCCACCTCTCTATTTCCTGTGGAGTATGGACATGTGATCACTTTTCAAAGGCAGAGTCTCTGGACAAAGGATACGCCCACATGAAAGATTAACCGATGTTGACCAAGTGACCTCCAAAGAGGTGAACCAATTGACAATGCTTCTCACCTGGTAGGAGCTTATCTGAGTCTACAAATCAGCACACAAACTGGGCATTATCAACAGCTTCATTTTCAGTGGTTCCTTTAGAGTTATGATGACGGGTGAGAGGTAAGAGGGGTAAACTTGTTTAATTACAGTTTACTTGGGTACTGGTGAATTTGAGAATCTCTGCTAAAAGATTTTTGTGTTTGTTGCATGGCCTTCATTGGCTGGGAAGTATCTGCTCTTTGCTTTGCCAACTTTCTCACTGGGTTATTTTCCTTTTAACTTTTCATTTTGGAACAGCTCTTGATCTGAGATGAGTGTCAATGTTGAAGGGTACTTATGGTTGGAAACAGAAAGACTGAAATCCAGTAATACTGTCCATGGTGTCATGCTTGAATTCCTGGGACACAACAAGGTGCTGTTGATTTAGGCTTCCATCCACTACCCGGCCAGATGCAGTCTCTTAATGTAAAACAAAATGTGTGAACACAAAATTCTTGAGCCTGAGGAATTCCAGGGGTAGAGCCACCTCTGATGTCATCCACAATTCCAACTTCAGATATGGGACATTGTCTTCACATATTTGGCTTCCCCAATCCAGCATATGGTCAAATCAAACTGTTACTTCAAAGCAGATGCTTAGCCTGATGCAAGGTTTCTCTCTCGGTCTGCTTTAGCTGAAGTAGGCTGGAGGGGCCAGAGGTCACTTTACACATTCACGGGGTACTTCAGACCATTGAGGCATGCTTTCTTAAATGTTTACAAACTCTCCTGGGAACCAATGACACCCACGTCCACAGGCCATCACTGAATATGACCAACAATAGCTTCAAGGACTGCTAGTCTCAGTTACAGATAATCAGGAGAGCCAATTTCTCCAGGGACCACATGGTCGTTGCAGTAATTGATAGAAATTTGCCAGTAGATGTTGTAGCTTCCCACTAGGTCAGCAGTGTTCAGGAGGTGATCAGACATTACAATAGTGCACCAGAAAAACATTCCTTCCTCTTCTGCAAGAGGTCAGCTACACATACCATCACCGGTACACATCATTGGTACAGCTACTAACACCATTACTGGCACCCATCTGGACAGTGAGTCATAAGAAATTGAAGGCATTTCTTGTCATACTGGGGCAAGTGTTCTGGGACCCTGATGTGCTCAACTCCCTAAAGGAGGATATCTTGTAAGGCCTCGAAGGAATCTTCATCACTAAAAGGCTAGGAAGCAGGCACAGAGAATAATGTTTGCTTCTATGAACGAAAGGAGCCCTGGTGGTTAAGCACTTGGCTGTTAAGCCAAAGGTCGGCGGTTCGAACCCACCAGCTGCTCCGTGAGAGAAAGATGTGATAGTCTGCTCCCATAAACATCTATAGCCTTGGAAACCCTATGGCGCAGTTCTACCCTGTCCTATAGGGTCTCTATGAGTCAGAATCGACTCGACGGTAATGAGTATAGTATGAATGAACAGTCACAGTCCTCAAGGGTCTCATCTTTCTTTGGGGAAAGCCAACTGCTAAAGAACTCCTTTCTGTCCCCTTGTGAAAGCTGAGATGAGAGCAGGTCCCTCTAACTGGGTAGGCTTTCACATTGGGTCCTAGAAAATAGCTGTAAAGGTACTGCGGCTGCTACCTCCTGGGCTCAGAAAATTTCTTCAGGCTTTCTTCATTCTTGGTCCCCATCTAGTTGTACACATCTACACCCCTACTGATGTTCTGGAGTTTACTGACTTGGCAGGCTGGCAAGCACTCCTCATTCCTCCTTGCTCCAGACAATGGAGCAAGTGATCTTTGGGTGTCCCTAAGACCCCCAGAAAGCACACTGTTAGAAGTCACCTGGAATTGAGATCCCTACCACCACCATCCCCCTGCCAAGCTCTGACACTTGCTGCTACAGGGAGCCCAGAATCCCAGAGTGCAGGGGTACCTCATGCCAGCCAGACTGTCTCATTCTGGAAATGCCAGGTACAAGAGACAAAGGCTCAGATGTTCTGCATAGCCTCTGAGTGGTTTCCTCTAGCTCTGCCCTCAATGGGAGGACACCTCAGTCCCGCCCCACAATTTCTTGTACTTGGGTGCCAGGTAGCTGCCTGCTGAGTCCTGGCCCCTCACTTATCAGCTTCTTGACCAGGGCCCCACCTTTGTTCAGAGCTTATAGAAGGACTCAGAGATGAAGGAAAGAAGCCCAGTTTGGGTTCAGGGCCCACTCAGCCTCCCAAAAGGCCTGGGAGTTTTCACAAACAACTTTCGGTTTTGTCAAATTACTTCCTCACGATGGCAGTAGTGCTGCAGGTAGGCTGACAAACCCTGCCCCAACACGCTATTCTCCCACACGTCCAGTCTGAGAAAAATCCCGCCAAGAGACAAGAGAGCCAGGAAACATGGATGCCCTGCATCTTGCCCAGTTTGGAGGAAATATGCTCACTGTGGCACTTTTGCTCCAGGTCTTTATCTGAAAAGAAACTAAGGCTTAGATCTTGTATCCTCATCAGGTATCTTTTCTTTTCAAGAATTCATTTTCCACTAGACCAAGGCTTCACACAGATCTACTCTTCTTCACTCAACCTTGATTCCCAGCATTTTTCCTTTACCAATTTGTCTGCTTCAATAGGCAATTCTTAGGAACCCAATGATAAGAGAGTAAAGAAAATGACAGAAACTAAAGTCCGGTAGAAAAGCAGATCTAGGCACCAGGGCATGTAGTTCCTTACCTATCTCACTTCTTATGATCTCTGGGAGTCCTCCTCCATTTTCTGACCTAAGCATTAAAAACCCTTTGCTGTTGAGTCGATCTCCACTCATAGGGACCCTATAGGACAGAACAGAACCACCCAATAGGGTTTCCAAGGAGCAGCTGGTGGATTCGAACTGCTGACCTTTTGGTTAGCAGCCAAACACTTAACCACTGCGTATTTTGAGTTGGAAGCACCCATTTGGTTAGAACCCTAGGATAAGAGTCCAGGCCATACAATGCCCCACTTGTTGCGACAAATATCCTTGAACATATATAAGTTCCAATTAGAGGGTTCATGATTTTGTTTCATGGTGTCACCATTTTACATTGAAACGCAAGCATGTTCCCATGTTATTAAATGACCTTCAACAGCTTCCTATGACCTTATTGTGCGAGTGTCAGTGTTTTTTCTCTTAGGGATCAGCTCTGTATTTTCTCCTTCGTAACTAAGACATAGAGCTTGCAAAGGATTCAGAAAATAACCATGTGCCGATGAAGAGTAAAAGTAGTATCATAAAACTTTGTATTAAACAATAACCTTTTGCATATTTACTTCCACTTCTTTTAATACTTGCAACACAGTTCTATATTTATGGCCATACACAACAATAAATTTGCATTTAAATTGGATTTATAGAAGTATCAGGTTTTTTATTTGAAATTTTCGCTTCTGATTCCTGGGCAGTTTGAAATTGTCATGAAAAATTAGCAAGACCTGGATTTTAGAAAATAAAACATTTGCAAAGTGCTTCTTCACTGGCCCATTCATGAAAAAATATTAAGTTCTCACTTAAAAGTGTTTGGATTCATACAAAGATATAGTAATAAGTGGGACATAAAATGCCTATAAAATCATCACTCAGCAATCTTTTTTTTTTTTCAGCAATCTTAGATTTTGAGATCTCATTACCTAATCACTGCTATGCTGACAAACATATATTTTAAAACTAGTATTGGAACAGGCACTATATATTTATTTCTCAGAACATTAGGGCTTCTTTTTTTATCCTTAAAATTTATTCTAAAATTTTATCTTTAAAAACTTTAAAGAAAGAGAAAAGAGTTCAATAAAAGAAATTTGAAATTTACTTCCCTAAAATTCAGTCACGCAGATGTGTAACCTAACAAAGCTTCGAGGTCAATGAATTCACATTCTTTCCATACAACTATAAATCTTTCATTAACGTCTGTTTATATAAGCAGAAATACAAATAGATATAAATGTTGACCGAGAATGTCAAGTTAAAACACATACTAAAACACTGACCATGCTTGCAAATATATTGTTTTTAAAAATGTTTACACACATATAGATGGAGATGTGAGAGAGAGAGAATATGTGTGTGTTTCCATCTCTTTTTAACATAATTGGACCCATACATGGTGTAGTTCTGCAGTCTTCATTATCACCTTATGCTGTTTGCATACTTCCATATCAATATAAACTTTTGAGTGCTTGACTTTTAAAAAATATATTTTACTCTAGAAGTTCTTTCTGTTTCAAGAAATTACAAAATTTATACCTTCTCCTGGCAAAGCATTCAAATTTTGAAAAAAGAAAATGGAAAATAAATGGCATCTCAATCACAATGAGAATAATTTAAAAATGTCTTTGTCATGCATTCTCATCTCTTCCCCTTGCTCATATAATATGTACCTTTAAAAAATAATGTTTCAATTTCCTCGTGCCTCAAGCATTTAAACAAGTTTACCTCACTTATAGCTTGAATGCTTTTCGAAAATCATTAAATATTCTTTGGAATATTGATATATTTTCAAAATTTGCCACCTGTTTTTGCATTTCTAGAAACAATCATGCTTCTTTACAATGTACCTGCTACAGCAGCCAAGTATGAAGAAGTGAAGCGAGGTCACAGGTAATGCCACCTCCGGCACATAAGAACTTTTAAAATGTGGATTCATCTTCAGTACTCTTCACTGTTTTTGTCCCCATCTGTTTGTGCATATCTGCTCCCCTAGCAGAAGTTCTAAACATCTTGGCTCGGCTGGGTGGTTCCACTTCTCTTCAGGTCCTCTTAGCTCCAGGCAGCGGGCCTCCAGACATTTGGGTGCACCTGAGACCTCCAGCAAGTCCATGGTCTCCTGCTATATGCCACCTGGAACTGGTTTGTCCTCCAGGATCAGACTCTGCTACTCAAAAGGCCCAGCCCCAGATCATAGTAACACCATATGCTAGCCTGCCTCATGCTGTGAACTACCAGAAGAGAACAATGCCCACAGGGCCTGCGCTTGTTGGTTAGCAGCTTCCTCTAGCTCCGCCCACAGTGGGAGCAAACCAAGGCCCCACCCCGCTACTTCCTGTGCCTGGCCTTCCTGATGGCTACTGGCTCCGTCTTGCTCCCTTACTGGCCGACTTTTACGTCTTGATCCCATGTCTGTTCAAAGCATCTAATTGGCTTGTGGAGGGTGCACTGAGTTCCAGTTTGAGGCCCAGGCCTGCACAGCCACCTCACAGAATGGACATTTTCAAGCTAAAAACGATCTCGGGGAAGCAGCCTCGGGGCTTTTTCCAGCTATCGCCTCACGATGGCAGTGTTGTTCCAGAAATGCTAGTCAACCCGGCTCCCCATGACCTCTTCTCCCACCCATCCTGTCTGAAAAAAATACCGTTAAGAGCAAGGGTACTAGGAAACATGGCTGCCTAGCATCTTCCCCCTCTTCCCGTTTGAGTAAACCCTCCCACATTGTTGTGCTTTGCTTTTGGTTCCCATCAAACTGAGGTCTAAACCACCCGCCATGCTCAGGCATCTTCTGTTTTCAAGAACTCAATTTCCAAATTACAAAAACTGAGACAAGAAATGTAAAATCTAAAAAGCCCTATATTTATTGAAGAAATCATGTTCATAATTATAAACGTTCCCACAAAGAAAACCCCAGGCCCAGATGGCTTCACTGGTGAATTCCAGCTCAAATTTAAAAAGAAATTATATTGATATTGCATAAAACTTTCAGACAATAGAAATAGAGCATATAGATCCAATTCCTTTTACGAAGTCAGCATTTCCCTTATAATGACACCAAATAAAAACATGACAAGACAAGAAATTTACAACCTAATATCCCTTATGAACATATATACCAAAATCCTTAAAGGATTAGCAAATTGCAACCAGCAATATGTAAAAGGTATTTAGGTAGATGTAATATTCAAAAATAAATCACGTGGTCACAACTGCTAGAATGACTATAATAAAAAAATGGAAAATAACGTGTTGGCAAGAACGTGGAGAAACTGGAACCCTCATTCACTGCTGGTGAGAATGTAAAATGGTTCAACCACTATGGAAAGAGGTTGGCAAACCCTCAAAAGGTTAAACATAGATTCACTATGTTGTTGATATGTGCTATCAAGTTGGTTCTGACTTATAGCGACCCTATATCTAACAGAACAAAATATTGCCCAGTTCTGCTCCATCCTCACAATTGTTGCTATATTTGAGCCCATTGTTGCAGCCACTGTGTCCGTCAATCCCTCTCGATGGCAAAAAACATTGAATATACTATGGACTGTCAGAAGAACAAATTTGTCTTAGAAGAAGTACAGCCAGAATGCTCCTTAGAAGCTAGGATGGCAAGACTTTGTCTCCCTTGCTCTGGACATGTTATCAGGAGGGGCCAATCCCTGGAGAAGGACATCCTGCTTGATAAAGTAGAGGGTCGGTGAAAAAGAGGAAGACCCTCAATGAGTCTCACCGTATCACCCAGCAATTCCATTTCTAGGTATGTATATACCTAAAAGAATTGAAAAGTTACTCAAACAAATACATGCAGACACATGTTCATAGCACCATAATTCACAATAACCAAAAAGCGGAGAGTCCAAATGTCCATCAACCTATGAATGGATAACCAAATTGTGGTATACACCCCCCTTCAAAAAAAAAATCCTGTTGCAGTTGAATTGATTGCAACTCACGGCGATTCCATGTGGTTACAGATAGAACTGCTCCATAGGGTTTTCTTGGCTATAATCTTCATGGAAGCAGATCGCCAGGCCTTTCTTTTGTTCAAACCACCGACATTTAGATTAGTAGTCAAGTGCAGACCGTTTGTGCCACCCAGGAACATATGGGATATTATGAGTAAGGATGAGGTGAGGTTGAGGGCTTTTGTGAGTGTAGGAAAATTCATCTCGAACCTGCACTACTACTATAAAAAGCTCAAGAAATGGTGGAGGGCTTTGATGGATTTGAGAGGTGAGACTGACCCTCTAGACAGTAACTGGCAAACTATGACCTACATGATAAATCCAGCCTGTGGCTTGTATTTATAAGGCCTGCAAGATAAGAATGGTTTTTACATTTTTAAAGAGTTACTAATAAAAACAAAGAAGAATATGTGACAGAGACCTCTGTGGCCTACAAAGCTTAAATTGTTCACTATTAGGCTTCTTAAAGAAGAAGTTTGCTGTCCCCTGTATCTAGAACCAAAGATGTCTTCACCGACATAATGCTCTAGTTAGGGAAAGAGTGATTTCTAAAAACATCACTGTGGTCTAATGTGCATTTCCTCTTCATGGAGATGGCTGCACTGAAGTAATCATAACATGGCCCAGACAAGCATTTTATGTAAGGCCAGGCCCCAGAAGTATATCAGAATGACATCCATACACAAGTTATAACCTTATCTATGAGATGATCTTTTGGGAAAACAAAGGAGATCATTCCCAAAAGAAATGCAGAGGCCTAGTGAATTAGGGGGCGACCCTTTCCGGAGGGCTTTCTTGCTACTGTCACACAGATCAAAGGGTCACTGCTGGAGTTCTGCTTTCTATCTTCAGGTCTTGATTTCTTAAAAGAAAGCAAGCTGAGAGGGGAAAATGAAGGAAAAGACAAGAGTCCACTGGGATCTTCGTTCAGGGACTATCATTTAGTCAAAAGTAAGCTGAGAACTATAGACCTCAGGATCTTAACTTTGAGAACTCTGTTAGATCCTTTGAAATCTCTTGCTTCTGCATGTGATAGCCCTGCTGTTCTCTGAATGTCTCCCTGCCCAATCAATAGTCAAGTCCTTAAAGGAAGAAGTGTCTCGGTGCTGGCCATCTGGGGTCACAAGTTAAAGAGGACTAGTAGGGAGTGACTGTCATACCCCCTTCTGCAGCCGGATTTTGGAAGAGGAGGAGGCAGAACCACGAAGCAGAGTTAGAAATAGCAGTTACAGGGAGGAGAAGGGTGAAGAGGAGGGGAAGAGAAAGGAAGAAAAAGGTGAACTACACATACACAGAGAGAGAGAGAGATGAAAACCTCTATTCTTATCTCATTCTCCCGGAGTGATCTGTTGGGTTCTTTCTTTTTCCCCCCTCTTTTGGAATCGACTCGACGGAAATGGGTTTTTTTTTTTTTAATGGTTTGCATTTTATGAAGCTAAGTTATGTCCACCAACGTTCACAAAATGCCAACAGAGACCTTTACAGAAAGTGCCACCTTTGACTCCAGTGGTTTGAAAGCAACCATTTCTTAAATGAAGTTGTTTACTTGATTCCATTCACTTAGCAAACATTTATGGAGCATCGGCACTGTGCCAGCCGCAGTGTTACGATCCCGCCTCTTAGTCTCTGGACTATAATGCATGTTGCTTGGTAACGAGAGATGGACTTTTCATAGAATGAGAGATTTCTCTTTCTCACACTGGTTCTTATTTTTAAACAGAAATAATGTTTCAAAGTGAGAGGGCCAGGGTTCGGGTGAAAGCCTGGGATGGGTGTGTATTAGAAATGATTTCTCAGGCTACTTGGTAATGAAAAATAGGAATTTTATATAGGATATGCTGGTGTGTAGAGGACTGAGATGAGTGTGTATGTATAAGGATGAGGTTAGGTGAGGGTTTTTGTGAGTGGAGTGACATGGCAAGGAATGGTTATGAAAGAGTATCAGCAGAGGGGAATGGGTCAGGAAGGGAATAATGGTTCAGGGAAGCCTATTTCACATTTCCCTTCCTAATTTTAATAAGTAGTTTTTGTAGAGGATACAAGATCATGTTCATTTTGTAGTTGGGATAAGGGTCAGGCATGCCTGTTTCTCACATTAAAAAACAAACCAGTTTCTGTGGAGCCAATCCCAACTTATGGTGACACCATGTGTGTCAGGGTAGAACTTTGCTCTATACGGTTTCCAATAGCTGATTTTTTTCCAGAAGTAGATCATCAGGTTTTCCTTCTGAGGCACCTGTAGGTGAACTCGAATCTCGAATCTTTTGGTTAGCAGCTGAGCGCATTAACCAGGGTCTCCCATTACTTATTTTTTTTTAAAATACAGTAATTTTACATATCGTAAGGAATGATGTGAGGAATTAGGATGAGCTCTCGATCAGGTATGCAAGACTCAGTTCTTTGTTACACTGCTTGGTAATTTGGAAAGGTGGGGAATTTACATAAGACGTGGACCAGTGTGGCTGTCAGAGATGACATGAAGATTAGGAAGATTGAGTAGCAGATTTGTTGTAAGGGCCAGTGATGGGTGTGAGTCCAGAGAGGTTCTTTTCTGGTGGTGGATTACTTGATTAATATAAAGTAGTAGTTTACCTAAGTGGAAGAATTATGTGGCAGCTATTGATGGTATGAGGATCAAAGATTTCTGTTTAGCACATTAAAAAATAAATTAAATAAAAAAACAACCAGTTGCAGTTGAGCTCCTTTCCCACAAGTGTCAGAGTAGAACTGTGCTCCACAGAGTTTTCAGTGATTGTGATCTTTTAGAAGTAGATCGCCAGGCCTTTTCTTCTGAGGCACCTCTGAGTAGATTTGAACTGCCAATCTTTCAGTAGCTGAGTACTTGACGGTTTATTCCACCTAGTTGTAAAAGCAGTGATTTTAAGTAGGGTATGGATGGATTAAAAATTAGGGATGTTTATTTCTCACATTACTTGTTAATCACACAATCACTGATATTACAGGGGATAAAGGATCAGGTGTGGATCAGATACTTGGTGAGAGTTAAAGATGACATCAAGATCAGTGATGGATAAAATCAGGAATGTTTGTTTAGAATATGACTTGGACATTGAAAAAGAGTAACTTATAAAGGACGAGTAGTTTGGTAGGAGTCAGGGATCAAGTGAGTATCAATGATGGGTTGAGGGTCATGTGTGTCTATTTTTTCACATTGTTCACAAAACAATATTATTATTGTTATAATATAAGGGTAAGGATAAGAGTCAGGGATGGGACGCCAGAAATTTTATGAGGGTTGAACATGTCTGTTTTTCATATCATTGATAATAGAAAAGATACAGTACATCTGTCAGTTTGTTGTACTGTGGGGGCTTCCGTGTTACTGTGATACTGGAAGCTATGCCACTGGTATTCAAATACCAGCAGCGTACTGTTCTTCTGATAAAGTGATATGTAAAGTGTCCACTTGTAGTACAGCCCTTATCCTAATGCCTTCTTTGCCCTTTCACACCAACCTGGGCTTGACCTCCATCCCTGCCTCCAATCCAGTACTTTATCCTACATAAAATCAGTAATTTCACTTTATCAGAAGAACAGTACAGAGGATGACAGATAGATTGGGGTCAAGGAAAGAGTAAGAGATGTCTACATGGCTATAAGATATAGAAATTTTACGTATAATCAGAGGGTATTTTGAGGGTTTAATGATAAAATAAGTATCAGAAATGTTTGTTTGCTATATTAAACCCAGTGCCGTCGAGTCGATTCCGACTCATAGTGACCCTATAGTATATTACCCAGCAGTAAAAGGCATTAATTTACATAAGGGATGGGCTTGGGGTCCAGGTTGGAATGAGACTGTGGAATGGCTGGCAGATCAAACATGGTTTGAGGGTCAGGTTCAGGGATATTTGTATTGCACATTACTTGGTTTGTTTTTTTTTAAAAAAACAAAAACAACTAAATATTCTAGTAGCAATGAACACATCTAGTGTCCAGATCTTGTTTCTAATACCATTCTCCAATAAAAAGACCCAGGGCTCAGTTGGCTGATTCCAGGACTGAGACAGGAAATATACAAAATAAGCGTGCAACATCTTATAGTGCCATAAAATAAGTACAAAAAAGGAAAAAAAAAACCACAATGATGGGGCTATGTCTAATGGATGCAGAAGCCAATTGAATGAGCTCCCAATGGCCAAACCTGGGACAATTCGAACAACAACATAAATAATGCAGTGCTGTATTACAACACAAAGTATAAAATAAATATCCATGAGTCTGTACTGATATAAATAAATGATAGAAGAAATAAATAAATGGAGGAAACTAAATAAATCTCTCATGGAGAAGAATTCCAAATAATTTATGTACATGTTCCTCCAACTCTTTAAGCGTGGAATGAACAGAGTGACTTGTTTCCAAAGAGTGTAGTCTGGAAAGAATGAGAAAAAAAAAAAGTGGGGGGAAGAGCAACTACTGTGGAGAAACCTGCCAAATATACCTCAGTCATGTTAATAGTATGTGCCTGTGATATCATGGGATGAAAATGGCATTTTTCCTCTGTGATCTTCCTTCCCAAAACACATAACCCCAGTCTAATCATGAGAAAAACATCAGACAAATCCCAACAGAGGACCATTCTACAATATATCTCACTGGTACTCAGAACTGTCAAGGTCATGAAAAGCACGGAAAATCTGAGCAACTGTCACAGACAAAAGGAACCCAGGGAGATACGATGAATAAATGTAATGTGGTATCCTGGACAGGATCCTGGAACAGAAAAATAGTATTAGGTAAAAAACTAAGGAAATCTAAATGATATATGGACTTGAGTTAATAATAGTGTATCAATATTGGTTCACTAATTGTGACAAACATACCATAGTAATGGAAGATAGTAGGGAAACTGGCTGCGGGATATGTGGGAACTCTCTATACTATCTTTGTAACTTTTCTGTAAATCTAAATCTCTTCCAAAATTAAAAGTTTCTTTAAAAAATAAGTAAAAAAATGACTTTTTAAAAGATTGAGTGGGTAGAGAGCGAGGGAGATGCTGAAGATTGTAGATGGTTTAAAGATCAGATTGAGTTGAGAGATGTGTTTTACACCTTACTTGGTAGTATATTTCGAAAAAAGTGAGTTGACATAGGACAAGTGTTTTAGAGACAAAAAGAGGGGCAGATGTTTGGTAAACGTGAGTGTGAGGCATGGGAGAGGCTCAGGAATGGCTTGAGGATTAGGGATGAGAAGGGTATCAGCAGTGGAGTAGGTGTTAGGAAATTTGTTTTAAGCGCCAATTGGTAATAAAATACAGCATATTCGTTTGTTCCCAAAGAAAAAGGGATGATGTAGGGTCCCAGATAAAGTCACGATTTGGAGTGAAATAGAGGCTATAGCGAGGAGAGAGTGTGGACTGTAGGTATTGGGCAGGGGTGTGATGAGGAAGTCAGGAATGATTGCTTCGCACATTACCTGTCAATAAGATACAGTGATTTAATGTCTTTCTGTGGTAGCTTTTGTGCAACCACGTCAACTGGTCCCAATGTCCTGCTGTCGTTCAAGAGTTCTGTTTTTTCCTCACACTGAGAGATATTCTTGCGCATAAAGTTACTGCCCAGGAGACTGGGCAGTGTGTGGACCAACGGGGTGGACCTCGGAGACATGCAAATATCAAGGAAGCTTCTCAAAAATTTTTACAGAATCTTCTCCCCTTACCTTAGACCCCCAATTTCAGAGCTCCTGCTCTCTATTCTCTTCTCCCAAGTTGCACCTCACGTGCACGTTTGGGGTTGGGTGTCATATGTACCAGTGACCACGAGATGGCGACAGAGATCCCGGCAGGACACGTCACTTTTGTCTCGCCCGGCTGAGGGCAGCCTTTTCACGGGTTCAGTTTGTCTTCATTGGATGGGTGAAAGTAAGGGTCAGGAAAAAATCAGCATCCCCATATCTTCCCCTCGCCTCTCACACACATTTTGGAGTGAATGAAGGCTGGAAAACACTTTCTGCTCACACCTGTGAATGAGTGTGTCCACACAGGCCATCAGATCCTATAGGTGCTGTGGATGTACCTGTCTTTGGTCCTGTGTTCCCCATACCCAGCGCCTGCCTCCCCCATGTGGCAGGGGGCTAGGGCCCAGGTTCCATTTTGAACTCAGCATACGTGAAACCAACAGTTAACTGGGAGTATTGTAGGCTTGGCTACGGACGTGGACCACATCTCAGTAGCTGTGTGCTCTTGAGCTAGTTATTTAACCTCTCTGTGCCTAAGTCTCCTCACGTATACAGTGGGGATTGTGAAAGTAGCTAGTCTATGAGGTTATTATGAGAATGAAATGAAATGATATTTGTAAAACACTGATAACAGTGCCCGGCATGTATTAAGCTCCCAATGTGTGTGAGCTATTCTGATTTGTCATCTTGGACCCCCACAGTAAGGCTTCAAAAATTATCTATTTTTCTTGGAATTTCCCCTTTAAACCATTTCTTTGTCCCATGACCATATTCCTGGCTTTATCAGCTGCACCTGGCACTTGCTCATCACTTTTTGTTCCCAGTTTTCTACAGAGCCTTGGTGTTGGTGTTGCTATGCTCTGAGTTGAGACAGGCCTGACAGTATGTCATTGGGTTCCAGTGTTCTCTGCGAACACATGAGACAAGTAGATGTTCCTCCCTCCACCCTCAGCTAGAAAGCCTTCCCTTCTGGTATAAAAAATTTGACCTTGGGAGCACAGGTCAAGTCAGAAAATGCTGCCCTGGGAACATTAGCTAAGTGTCTTAGTTTTCTAGTGCTGCTGTAACACAAATACCACAAGTGGGTGGCTGTAAAGAATAGAAATTTATTTTCTCGCCATTCGGTAGGCTAGAAGTCTGAATTCAGGGCATCAGCTCTAGGGGAAGGCTCTTTCTCTGTTAGCTCCGGGGTAAGATCCTTGTCTCTTTCAGCTTCTGTAGCCCTGGCACTCCTCAGTTTCTTTGGTGATCCGCAAGTGTCATCTGTCCTCTCCAGTATGTGCTTGTATCTGTGTCTAATCTGCTCTTTTTATAACTCAGAAGTAATTAGGTTTAGGACACACCTCAATCTGATATGGCCCCATTAACATAGCGAAGAAAACCCTATTTCCAAACAAGTATAGGGGCTAGGATCCCAGCACATATTTGGGGGGGGGGCTGTCTTAGTCATCTAGCGCTGCTATAACAACAATACCACAAGTGGATGGCTTTAACAAAGAGAAATTTATTTTAGTAGGCTAAAAGTCCAAATTCAGGGTGTCAGCTCCAGGGGCAGGCTTTCTCTTTCTATCTGCTCTGGAAGAAGGTCCTTGTCCTCAATATTCTCCTGGTCGAGGGACTTCTCAGGCGCAGGGACCTGGTGTCCAAAGGACGCACTCTGCTCCTGATGCTGCTTTCTTGATGGTGTGAGGTCCCCCACTCTCTGCTTGCTTCCCTTTCCTTTTATCTCTTGAGAGATAAAAGGTGGTACAGGCAGTAGTCAAAACAGCCTGGTACTGGTACAACAACAGGCACATAAACCAATGGAACAGAATTGAGCACCCAGATATAGATCCATCCACGTATGAGCAGCTGATATTTGACAAAGGACCAGTGTCAGTTAATTGGGAAAAAGATAGTCTTTTTAACAAATGGTGCTGGCATAACTGGATATCCATTTGCAAAAGAATGAAACAGGACCCATACCTCACACCATGCACAAAAACTAACCCCAAGTGGATCAAAGACCTAAACATAAAGTCTAAAACGATAAAGATCATGGAAGAAAAAATAGGGACAACCCTAGGAGCCCTAATACAAGGCATAAACAGAATACAAAACACTACCAAAAATGACGAAGAGAAACCCGATAACTCGGAGCTCCTAAAAATCAAACACCTATGCTCATCTAAAGACTTCACCAAAAGAGTAAAAAGACCACCTACAGACTGGGAAAGAATTTTCAGCTATGACATCTCAGACCAGCGCCTGATCTCTCAAATCTACATGATTCTCTCAAAACTCAACCACAAAAAGACAAACAACCCAATCAAGAAGTGGGCAAAGGATATGAACACACACTTCACTAAAGAAGATATTCAGGCAGCTAACAGATACATGAGAAAATGCTCTCGATCATTAGCCATTACAGAAATGCAGATTAAAACTACGATGAGATTCCATCTCACTCCAACAAGGCTGGCATTAATCCAAAAAACACAAAATAATAAATGTTGGAGAGGCTGCGGAGAGATTGGAACTCTTATACACTGCTGGTGGGAATGTAAAATGGTACAACCACTTTGGAAATCTATCTGGCGTTATCTTAAACAGTTAGAAATAGAACTACCATATAACCCAGAAATCCCACTCCTCGGAATATACCCTAGAGAAACAAGAGCCTTCACACAAACAGAGATATGCACACCTATGTTTATTGCAGCTCTGTTTACAATAGCAAAAAGCTGGAAGCAACCAAGGTGTCCATCAACGGATGAATGGGTAAATAAATTGTGGTATATTCACACAACGGAATACTACGCATCGATAAAGAACAGTGACGAATCTGTGAAACATTTCATAACATGGAGGAACCTGGAAGGCATTATGCTGGGCGAAATTAGTCAGAGGCAAAAGGACAATATTGTATAAGACCACTATTATAAGATCTTGAGAAATAGTGTAAACTCTGAAGAACACATACTTTTGTGGTTACGAGGTGGGGAGGGAGGGAGAGGGTTTTTTACTGATTAATTAGCTGAAAAGAACTGCTTTAGGTGAAGGGAAGGACAACACTCAATACATGGAAGATCAGCTCAACTGGACTGGACTGGACCAAAAGCAAAGAAGTTTCCGGGATAAACTGAATACTTCAAAGGTCAGCGGAGCAAGGGCGGGGGTTTGGGAACCATGGTTTAAGGGGACTTCTAAGTCAATTGGCAAAATAATTCTATTATGAAAACATTCTGCATCCCACTTTGAAATGTGGCGTCTGGGGTCTTAAAAGCTAACAAGCGGCCATCTAAGATGCATCAATTGGTCTCAACCCACCTGGAGCAAAGGAGAACGAAGAACACCAAGGTCACACGACAACTAAGAGCCCAAGAGACAGAGAGAGCCACATGAACCAGAGACCTACGTTATCCTGAGACCAGAAGAACTAGTTGGTGCCCGGCCACAATCGATGACTGCCCTCACAGGGAGCACAATAGAGAACCCCTGAGGGAGCAGGAGATCAGTGGGATGCAGACCCCAAATTCTCATAAAAAGACCATACTTAATGGTCTGGATGTGACTAGAGGAATCCCAGTGGTCATGGTCCCCAAACCTTCTGTTGGCACAGGACGGGAACCATCCCCAAAGACAATTCATCAGACATGAAAGGGACTGGACAGTGGGTGGGAGAGAGATGCTGATGAAGAGTGAGCTAATTATATCAGGTGGACACTTGAGACTGTGTTAGCATCTCCTGTCTGGAGGGGGGATGGGAGGATAGAGAGAGTTGGAGGCTGTGAAAGTTTTCACGAAAGGAGAGACTGGAAGGGCTGACTCATTAGGGTGAGAGCAAGTGGGAGTAGGAGTAAGATGTATATTAACTTATATGTGACAGACTGACTTGATTTGTAAACGTTCACTTGAAGCTCAATAAAAGTTAATAAAAAAAAAAGGTGGTGCAGGCCACATCCCAGGGAAACTCCCTTTACCTTGGATCAGGGAGGTGACGTGGGTAAGGGTGGTGTTACAATCCCACCCTAATCCTCTCAACATAAAATTACAATCACAAACTGGAGGACAACCACAGGATACCGGAAATCATGGCCTAACCAAGTTGATACACACATTTTGGGGGAGCACAATTCAATCCATGACAGGGACACAATTCAATCCATAACATCAAGCCTCTACCCAGGAGGTTCTGTGCCCTGCCTCTCCAAGTACATAGTGCTGCTTGACTAACAACTTAAACAGTTCTCAGGTTTCCCCGTTCAACTATCTTTTTGCTCAACATTGAGGAATATCTTAAATACTCCATGGGTTAACTTGGTCACTGACCTAATTGAAGCACAGTTTGGGTAACTAGAACTGAAGGCAGTCCCATATGGGCAGAGATTTCAGTGAGGAGTTAGGCACCTTCCTAGAGGCCTTTGTACAGCTCACTAAAGTAGAAGTTGCTGACTGTACTGAATGACAAACCAGATGTGTCCAGAGAGTGACTCTTGCTAACAAATTTGGTAGAAATTCCAGAAATTCTACCAAGTATTCCTAGTGAATGCATGTCAGGAATAATTTCTACAAGTAGAAGAACCAGGCCCAGCACAAAGGAAAGTGCTTATAAGGACCAGGCTACCATGCTAGTGTATGATCTAGCTAGGCAGCTTCATTAACATCTCCCTCTCTGCCAATGTTTGAGGCCACCTTACAAAACTCCACAGCACACTTCTAGATTTTGTAGAGTTTTTTTTTTTTTTTTTTTTGCTGTTGAGTCAATTCCGACTCATGGCGATACCCTGTGTGTCAGAGTAGAACTGTGCTCCATGTGGTTTTCAATGGCTAACATTTTGGAAGTAGATTGCCAGACCTTTCTTCTGAGGCACCTCTGGGTGGACCCAAACTGCCAACCTTTCAGTTAGCAGCTGAGCATATTAATTGTTTGTACCACCCAGAGATAAACACCAGGGAAAAGTATTATTACTCTCTTTGTAAAGATAGGCTAGGTTATTGAGACCAACCCTTCCTCTAAAATGACTTTTTAAAAACCTGGATAAAATGCAAAAAAATAAAATAAATAAATAAAGCCATTAAAGAACTGAAAAGGGAGTAAGGTGTTACCTGGCTAAAAGAAAAGGGAAAATGAGGACTGGAAGCCACTTTGCCGTGTGAATATTTGCCAAATCAGGATGTTGTAACATTTGTTTTGATAACCTCTTAGGTCAAGAGGGATATAAACCAAAATAAAGATTATACAAAGTAGAGAGTTGAACAGGAGAGGCTTCCTTCGATAAGCCAGGACCCCAAAGCTACACCTCCAGGGTGTGATGAATAGGATGTGGTCCAGTGCTCACATAGAATTGCATATTAAATTCTACTTGCCTGACAAACCTAGGGAATCCCAAACCTTAAAATTTAAGGTTGTCCTCAACTGAGAGTATTCCCATAACTTGGCAGAGGCAAATGGAAATCCTCCCTGAAGGAAAGTGACTCTATCAATTTTTAAAGTATGATGACCAAAATAACTAGGCACATAAATAATGTAACATGGGCAAGAACAAGCAGAATAACAGACATTTTGGTTAATGGAATTATCAGACACTGACCATAAAACACTATATTTCCAATGCTTAAAGATATAAAAAAGGAAATCCCATTCTGGACCTTGAAAGTGTTTCCAGGTCTCATCAGCAGGGAGGTGTAAAGCAGGCATGCCTGGCGGACTCCTTGAATTGAGGAGATGGAGCTCAGTGTTGGGAAGAGTGAGATGGCTAAAGTTGGCAAGACAGAGTACCAGAGAGGGGAGTGCACAGAGAGAGAACTTCAGAGATCTGCAGGTGTCTCCCTTGAGTACTAGCAGAGTACTGATCACTGCGTGTGTCTGGTGTGTCAAGAAACTAGTCAGGACTAGGAAAAGAGCCACCCAGGGGTCAAAGAAAAAAGCAAAAGGGAAATCGGAAAATATTTTGAATGCAATGAAAGTAAAAACACAACATACAGAATCTGCGGGATACTGCCAAAGCAGTATTTAGGAGTAAATGTATAGCATTAAACACATATGTCAGTAAAAAAAAGAAAGGCCTAAAATCAGCTTCCACTTGAAGAAAGAAGAGCAAATTTAAACAAAAGTAAGTAGAAGGAAGGAAAAATAAAGATCAGAACGGAAAATGGTGGAATTAAAAAACAACAACAGAAAAAGAATAGAGAAATGTCAACGGAAGCAAAAGCTGTTTCTTTGAGAAAACTAATAAAATTGGTAAACCTCTAGCTGGAATGATCAGGAAAAAAAAAGAGAAAACAAAAATATACCTATATCAGGGATGAAAGAGATGACATCACCATAGATTCTACAGATATTAAAAAGTAATAAGGAAATATTAATAAAAACTTTATGCCAATACATTTGAAAATTTAGAAGAAATAGATAAATTCCTTGAAAGACAAACAAGAAAAGCCCACTGAAGAGTGAATACTGTAGATTAATAGCCCTATGTCTATTAAAGAAATTGAATTTTTTAGTTAAAAATATTCCCACAAGGAAATCTCCAGGCCCAGGTAACTTCACTGTTGAATTCTATCAAGTATTTAAGGAAGAAATAATACCAATTCCACATAAACCCTTCCAAAAAAGTTAAGAGTAGAAATATACTTCCCAACCATTCTATGTGGTCAGCATCACAGTGATACTACAACCATATAAAGATGTTAGACAATAAGAAAATTAAAGTACACGATCTATCATGAACATAGGTGCAAAAATTCTAAAGCGTTTCTTAGGAAATCAAGTGCAACACCATATACAAAGGATAACACGTCTTGACCAAGGGCTGTTTATCTCAAGACAGCAAGAATACTTTAAAACTCAAAAAATCAAAGTAATTCACTGTATGTTTTTTCTATCAATTGTGTCCCCCAAAATGTGTTGTAAATCCTAACCCCGATAAGCATATGGCTGCAAACCAAAAGGTTCAGCAGTTCGAATCCACCAGCCACTCCTTGGAAACCCTACGGGGCAGTTCCACTCTATTCCATAGGGTTACTATGAGTTGGAGTCGACTCGGCTGCAATGGGTTTTTTTGTTTTTTTTCATACCTGTGGATGTAATCCCACTTGGGAATAGGGTTTTATTTGTCATGTTAATGAGGCCATGTCAATGTTGGTTGTGTCCTAAACTTAATCATTTCTGAGCTATAAGGAGCAGCACAGACACAGAGACAAGAGAGCACAAATGGGGGAAGGTGGATGAAAAGTGAAGATCACCAAGGAACCAAAGAACACCGGGACTACAGAAGCTGGAAGAGACAAGGATCTTCCCCCGGAGCCAACAGAGGGAGAGCCATCCGCTAGAGCCAGTGCCCTGAATTTGGACTTTTAGCCTCCTGAACTGTGAGAAAATAAAATTGTTCTTTAAAGCCACCCACTTGTGGTATTTCTGTTACAGCAGCATTAGCAAAATTCAGCGTTCATTCTTTTTTTTTTTTTAATTTTATTGTGTTTTAGGTGAAGGTTTACACAGCAGTTTAGGTTTCCCTTCCACAGCTTCTACACAAGACGTTCAATGACATTGGTTACTTTCTTCACAATTCATGAACATTATTTCCGTTCTGTTTGTTTTCATTAATCTAGTTTCCCTGTCCCCTTACATTCTCATCTTTGTTTTAAAATAATTGTTGACCGTTTGATCTCATGTAGGTAATTTTTTAAAGGAACACAGTACTCACAGGTGATATTCATTATTTCTTGAGTCAGTTTGTTATTTACCTACAAGGTGACCTCAGAGGTTAGTTTTGGCTCAACTTTTGCCAGCATTCATTCTTGATTAGAAACTCAACACACTAGGAATAGAAAGTAACTCCTTCAACTTGATAAAGATATCTATGTAAAACCTATAGGTAACATCACACTTAATGGTGAATGAATAAAGAAATAATCCATATCCACAGTTTAATTAGAAGACAGAGAATATCCAAACTTTAAATTACCTGTAATTGGAAAAGTAAACATCAAATCCAAGTGAACCATATCACAGGGACTCCCATCACATTCCTTCATTGAGCATAGTCTGGGAGGAACTAAGTGGACAAGAGAAGAGGGGAGATAGCAGTAGACCTAAAATTGATCTAAAATCACCGTCAGATACAGAAAGTCCATCCTAAGTGTGAAGATGCTAAAAGAGTCCTAGTAGACCAGAGCTCTTACATCAAAAGAGGGTCTTGAAGAACTAATAAAATGGCAAAAAAAAAAACCTCGCTGTTTAACTAGAAGATAGAAAATGCCCAAACTTTAAACTATTTAAGTTACATGTAAGTAGAAAATTAAACAAGTCCCAGTGGGCTCTCTCTCAAGCATTTCTGCCACGTTCCTTCACAAAGCAGTTTGGGAAATACTGCATGGAGATAGAAGAAAATCTAGCAACAGGCCTAAGATTAATCTAAAATTTTGTCAGAAAGGGAAATTCACATTAAGTGTGAAAGTATTGAAAACGCCTGGTGGAGAAGCAACCTTTGAAGATCAGGTAGCAAAGGGGAAAAGAAGCAAGAGAAAAAGAAACCTAAAATATAGCAGAACACGTAATCCTTCCTAAACCAGTTATCATTGAGTCAATCCCCACTATTGGCGACCCCATGTGTTTCAGAGTAGAACCACATGCCATAGGGTTTTTCAATGGCTGTGATCTTTCAGTGGTAGATCACCAGGCCTTTCATCCAAGGCACCGCTAGGTGAAATCAATCCTACAGTTAACTGTGCCACCCAGGGACTCCAATCCTTCCTGTTGCTGTGTGCCATCCAGTCGATTCCAACTCATAGTGACCCTATAGGACAGAGTAGAACTACCTCATAGGGTTTCCTAGGCTGAAATCTTTACAGGAGCAGATCTCCAGGTCTATTTCTCCTGCAAAGCTGCTGGTGGGTTCGAACCGCTGACCTTTTGGTTAGCAACCAAGCACTTAACCATTGCATCACGAGGGCTTCTTCCTACTAAATCAAACCCATTGCCGGCTCAGACTAGAACTGCCCCGTAAGGTTTCCAAGGTGCAGCTGGTGGATTCGAACTGCCCGACCTTTGGTTGGCAGCCGAGCTCTTAACCACTGCACGACCTGGGCCCCTCCTTCCCACTAGTACTTAAGAAAAAAAAAAAAAAACATTAAAAATAAACTGTACTTTGCCAAACAAACGGAAGAGGGTGCCCTTGAACAAGGAATTTAGTAAACTGTCACAAGCCCATGAAATGATTTGGCAAAAATAAAGCTTATTGTAAGAAGAAAAAAGAGAAAGAGAACATCTCTGCTGAGGAAATCCCCATCTCCCAAAAACTATAATGGTGAAGAAAACTAAAATGACACTCCATGTTAGTTTCCCATTACTGCTGTAACAAATTACCACAAACACAGTGGCTGAAAACAATGAATTTACTATCTTACAATTCCAGAAGTCAGAAGTCTGAAATGAATTGCACTGGCTAAAATCAAGGTGCTAGCAGAGCGATGGAATTGAATAGACAGCCCAGACATGGACCCACACATACATGGACAAATTATTTTTTTACAAAGATGCAAAGGCAGTGGAGAAATAAATGGTGCTGCAAAAATTGGACGTCCATAGGCAAAAGAAAGGGTAAAAGAGAGAGAAAAAAGAAAAAAAAAACTTAAATCCATACCTTGCACATATAGAAAAATTAACTCAAAATGGGTCATAGACCTAAATGTAATGCCTAAAACCATACAGCTTGTAGAGAAAAACATAGGAGAAAACCTCTGAGGCTTTGATTTAGGCAAAGCTTTTTTAGCTGTGACACCAAAAGCACAATCCATAAAAAAATTTATAAATTGGATTTAATCAAAAAGTTAAAACTTCTGCTCGTCAAAAGACCCTGTTAAGAGAATGAAAAAGAAAAAAATAAAGTTACAGACCAGTAGAAAATATTTGCAAAGCATATATTTGATAAGGATCGTGTATCAAAAAGAAACAGGAAAGATAAAAAACCAGAAATGAATGAGACTGGTTGGCTACAGGAGGTTGGCAAGATTATGGTCAAAAGTAGATGTGAAAATAGGGTACAAAGGAGAAGTGAATATGTGAAACCATGTCAATATTTTACCTACTTGAAAAAAACAATAAGTATGAGAAAATACCTAAAATGAAATAACGTAAACAATGAATGTAATTTTATTTCAAGGAAATAACATAATCATAGTGAAGGGAAGGAAAACCTAACTAAGTTACCTAAAAGTAACTTTTGAATATATTTTATCTATATATTCTGTCATAAACAAATATTGACAAATACTGGTAAATTTGTTTTTTACAGGGTTATGTGTTATCAGCTGTGAAACTACTTTCTGTGAATTCTTGTTGGTTGCCGTTCAGTTGATTCTGACCCTAAATACACTGTGGATAATGGGAGCTAGGTTTCTCATCATCATTAGAGATATGAAAAAAAACAAAACAAAGCAAAACAAAACCCAGTACCATCGAGTCGATTCCAACTCATAGTGACCCTACAGGACAGAGTAGAACTGCCCCATAGAGTTTCCAAGAAGCGCCTGGCAGATTCGAACTGCTGACCCTTTGGTTAGCAGGGATAGCACTTAACCGCTACGCCACCAGGGTTTCCCAAAGGGGGGCACTAAACGGAACTGTACTTTGTTAGATTGAAATTAGAGGCACTGGTATGAACCCATAGTTTGAAAGACAGATGACAGAACAATGAATAGAATAATATATACAGAATATATATATCAACATAAAGAAAACAAAAATCCTCACAACTGGACCAATAAGCAACATCATGATAAATGGAGAAAAGATTGAAGTTGTCAAGGATTTCATTTTACTTGGATACACAATCAACACCCATGGAAGCAACTTTTCTACTTTTCTGTAAGCCTGAAATTAGGTTTAAAAGAGTTTTTGTTGTTGTTGTTGTTGTTTGTTTTTTAAATCCATCATACTAAACAAAGGAGAATGTTATGTTAAAATTATTTGGTGAAAGTTTGGTGAGAAACAGGATATTTACACAGTCCCAAGGTATCTCCCTGTAAGATACTTATTTACAAAGGAGGACATAGTAACTTTATACCACCAGAACTAAGTCTTCAATGTTGACATCACTAATACTAGAACAAACTAATACTATGTGTTTCCTGATATTATGCAGTGAAAAGGACACAAAATAATATTTGTGGTTTTCCTGACCTCTCCCCCCCAAAATGCATAACTTGAATCTAATCATGAGGAAACATCCCATAAGCCCAAATGGAATGGACAGCCTGAAAAATAACTGACCTGTTGTCTTGGGCTGGGTTCTCTAGAGAAGCAAAAGTAGTGAAGCATATACATTTACATAGAGAGAGATTTATATCAAGGAAATGGCTCATGTAATTATAGAGGTTGGAAAGTTCTAAGTCCATGGTTGGGCTGGAGGCTTCTCTTGACTCACATAGCTGCAGGGGCTGGCGAACCCAAGATCAGCAGGTCAGACAGCAGGCCTCTGGCTCACAGGCTGCAGAGGCTGATGAATCCCAAGACTGGCAGGTAAGCTGCTAGCTCAAGTCCCAAGAACCAGAGGTCAGATGAACAGGAGCCAGCTGCAGGATCCAGAGTGAGCAAAAGCCAGTGAACTTTGCCAGAAAGCCCATCTACATTGGATGCAGGCCATACCTCCAAGGAAACTCCCTTTCAACTGATTGGCTACTCATAACAGATCTTATTATGCAGATGATTAAAACAAAAACAAACAGAAATACCACAAGTGGATGGCTTTAACAAAGAGAAGTTTATTCTCTCACAGTCTAGTCTTGTAGTCTTTGGCTACAAGTCCAAATTCAGGGCGTTGGCTCCAGGGGAAGACTTTCTCCCTCTGTTGGCTCTGGAGGAAGGTCCTTGTCATCAGTCTTCCCCAGGTCTGGGAGCATCTCAGTGCAGGAACTTCAGGTCCAAAGGACACGCTCTGCTCCTGGCACTGCTTTCTTGGTGGTATGAGGTCTCCCTGTCTCTCTGCTTGCTTCTCTCTTTTATATCTCAAAAAAGATTGGCTTAAGATACTACCTAATCTTGTAGAACTCATTAATATAACTGCAGCTAATCCTTCCTATTACACCACTATTACACCATAGTGATAGGATTTAAACATACGGGGAAATTACATCAGAAGGTAAAATGGTAGACAATCACACAAGGGAATCATGACTTAGCCAAGCTGACAGATATTTTGGGAGGACACAATTCAATCCATGACACTCATCATGGAGGTGATCACATCATTACATAGCTACCAAACTACATCGTAACTGACAAACCACTGAGAATCATGGCCCCGTCAAGTTGACACAAACCTTAACCATCACACTAGTAGTCTTCAGAAATGGGAAGGACACGAAACACAAAGAAAGACTGAGGAACTGTTTCATATTAAAGAAGGATAAAGAAACATGACAACTAAATGCAACGCATGATCCTGGAAAGTAAATTCGAAAATCTGGGTGAAAGGTATATGATAATTTTTTGCACTATTCTTGCAATTTTTTTTGCATGAAATGATTTTGAAATAAAAAATATGAAAATGAGCCTGAAAGTTTTGTTTCTTTTTTTATACTCTGCGATTATTTAAGTTGCATTGGATTAATACTGTTTTTGAAGGTTTTGTAGCATTCCCCCATGAAACCTTCTCATCTGGTGCCATTTTTTTTGGAGCTCCTTATCTAAATTCATTTCATTTTCTATTATAATTCACCTATTAGATTTTCTGTCTCTACTAGGGTCAAATTTAGCTAATTATATTGTTCTAAAAAATCTCCAATTCATCTAGGTTTTCAAATTTATTTCCATAGAGTTGTGCAAAATATTTTCTTGGGTAGGGGGTTAAGGTAACACATATTTATTACTTCTCATTTTTTTTGTGGGCTAGCTAGATGATTCTTCTGGTTTTGGGCTATCTCAGCTTTTCTCTGAGATCAGTTGGCAGTCAGGCTGGGTGGTCTTGGCAAGCCTCATTCACATATTTGGTGATTGGTAGGCTGTCGACTGAGGCACCTCAGTCCTCCTTAATATGAGCTCTTTAGTAGACTAGTTTACACTCATTCACATGAAGATGGTCTCAGGGTTCAATACAGCAAGAGAGAGAAAGCACTGATGCTTAAGCACTTTGAATGCATCATAATTGTTAAAGTGCCGTTGGCAAAGCAAGTCTCATGACCAAGTCCCAATTCACGGGTTGGAGTAGTAGACTCCATCTCTTGATGGACATAACGAAAAAGTCACATTGTGAAGGCACACTCATTTAGGAATAGGAATAACTTCTGGCCATTTTGCAATCACATCTTGTCCACCTGAGTATTGAGAGGCTTCTCTAAAGTGAATATATTCTGGTGGCATTTACATGGGATATAAATATCTTATACCCTGTGCTCACTCTGAGAGGTCCATACCCATATGTCTTCTCTGTACTCCCTAACCACCAGTCTTCCAATTATGTTCTTTCCAAGTCCTCGACCAGTTGGACAAGCTATTAGCTACTGCCCATGGTTCATATAGACCCAAATTCTAGGCCATTTCTCCTTTAAGTGGGAACATGGAGTTCTGACTAGTGGTACTATTTCATTAACATTTTTCTGGGCTACTCCTGAGTGGGGCTGCAATGCACCATCCATTCACTTCTGACTGATACCAGCATACCATGCAGATCAATATGTAAACCAATCCTATTCCTTTGTTCCTGTTAATGGTCATAGGAAACTCTCCCTGATGGTTGAGGGAAAAGCAGCAAAGCAGTAGGGATATGTGCAATGGAAGTCTGAGCCTTCTACTCATGCAGTTTACTAGTGTCTTTCATACTTATTTAGGTCTGTTCTTATCTACCATTTCCATTTTACAATGAAATACTTCCACATACATCCAATTTTATGATTTGGTGGATTGATAACACCCAATTCATGATAGGCAACTCCAGTTCAATAGCTATTTGGTATTCCATAATCAGATGTTTAGTCTCTATTAGGGCAAGCCAGAAGTTGCTTTTCTAATATACCTGTTGGCAAAAACCCTGGGGATCTGTGCAGTAATTCTCTTACTGGGGCTTGCCGGAGGCTACATAGAGCGTGTCTGTCTGCCACAGAGACTTTAACACTTCTAATACCATTGGGTTTGCTGATTCATAAGAGCCAAGCAGTAGGGCAATTTTTTAATCACAGCCTGGATCTGCCGCAGAGCCTTTTCTTGCTCCTGGTCCCACCCAAAAATGACAGTATTATAGATTACCTGGTAAATGGTTTGGAGCAGCACACCTAAATGTGTTGTCTACTCTCTACAAAATCCAAAGAGGCTTACAAAGTATTGGAACCTTTTGTTAGCTTTCAGTGGTGTGAAGGTGTAGTGGCTTATTTCCAGGCCACTGGACCCCTAACAGCTTCACCAATGAGGCAGGCCACTGAATTTGATGGGGTTTATCGCCCTTGCTCTGGCATGTATGTGTATTGCTAAGGTATCTAGAATGCCTTCTATTTTCCGCTCATTAGGCCCAGTTAACATGATGTTATCACTGCAAGAGGCCTGCGTGATGATCTGTGTGATATCAAGGTGATTATGACAGCTCCAGACTATCTTGTGACAGAGAGCTGGAGAGTTGACATAGCACTGAGGTAAGAAAGTGAAGCGGCCTCTTTAATTCTCTCAAAGGCAGACTGCTTCTTGTCTTTGTTGACGGGGATGGGGGTAAATGCACTTGCTAGGTCAATATCTGCATACTGGTTACCAGAGGCTGTGTTGATCTATCCCATCATGGATACAAATCCTGAACCACAGCTTGGATTGGCATCATGACTTGATTACATGTGAGATAATTCGCAGACATTGTTCAAGACCTCTCCAGCTTTTGCTCTGGCCAAAGAACTGACTTAAAAGCAGATGAGGTAGTTATCCCCACCTGTCTTGGTTATTCAGTGCTGCTATAACAGATATACCATAAGCAGATTGCTTTAACAAAAAGAAATTTATTCTCTCACAGTCTAATAGGCTACAAGTCCAAATTCAGGGCATCAGCTCCAGGGGAGGGCTTTCTCTCTCTGTTGGCTCTAGAAGGTCCTTGTCATCAGTCTTCCCCTAGACTAGGAGGTCCTCAACACAGGGGCCCTAGGTCCAAAGGACACACTATTCTCCTGGCTCTTGTTTCTTGGTGTTATGAGGTCCCATGTCTCTCTGTTCACTTCTTTCTTTTATATCTCAAAAGAGAATGGCTCAAGACACAATCTAATCTTGTAGATTGAGTCCTGCCTCATTAACATAATTGTCACTAATCCCATCTCATCAACATTATAGAGATAGGATTTATAACACACAGGAAAATCACATCAGAGGACAAAATGGTGGACAATCACACAGTACTGGGAATCATGGCCTAGGCAAATTGATACACATATTTTGGGGGGACACAATTCAATCTATGACACCATCCTTGTATTTTTCAAATCTTTGGTGGTGAAACTCATCTTTGTAGGCCCTCCCAGGGATGAACTATTACTCTTTACTATGTCAAAAGGAGTTGGGGGTGGGACACAGTTTCAGAGGCTTCCACTAGGCCCTTCTTAATATGATAGATCTCACTCAATGGGTAAAGAAACCTATGTGAGAATTCTTCCAGTTACTAAGTAATATGTATTCCACTATACATTCTGAGATCAGGGAAAAAAAACAATATGCGTCAGTTGTCCTACTGAACTCACTGTGAGGTAGACTTGGTCCAAGAATGCATCTATTACCTGACCTCTATAAGCACCTTTCAGACTGGTGACCTTAGTAGTGTTTTGGGTCTCTGAGGATCAACTTGAGTACAGAACCATTATCTAATAGCCCTCAGAAAGTCTGGCAAATGACCAAAGGTTACTCCAGGGAACATTTGGGCAAATATTCATAGTACACACATGCTGTCTTTTGTTGATCTTCCTCAAGGACCTGGTCTTCCCACTCAATCAAGGAACTCTGGGTTTATGAACTAGCTTACATCTGAAAACTGTGTATAAGGTCATGACTAGCCCCACTCCAAAGCCTTGAGTTATGTTTCTTCCACCCTACCCCCAAGATCTAGAATTTTCCTGCCCCTTCGACCACCTTTTGTCTCTTGGCTTGGTGAGAGTCATCGGTGTACTCACACAAGACTTTACATGTGCCTCCTTTGTACACCCCTTACACTTTGTATATGACTTTGCAATGCAGCACATACCATGTGGCTAAAGGCCTTGGAAAGCAGGGGAGAATGGTACCCATTTGGGCCAGTGCAACGGCATACTCATGCTACTGTCTGAACTTCCCTGGACACTCACCCAGATACAAGGCCTTCAGAGTATCACTAAGCTTTCAGCAATAAGCAGTCCACCTCAACTCTCTTACTCCTCTCACCCAGCTAATTCCAGGGGCACTCTATCCCTCAAAAATTCCAACAGCTCCTTCTGCCTCCTCCCCAGGCCTGAGATCACCCCAAGCTTTCAGCTGGATTTGCTGAGGGGGCTGACACCCTTCTGGCCAGGAGCCCCTCCAGCTGTGAATTTGCCTCCTGAAGGATGAGATGGGATCTGTGCAGTTGGGCTTCTCAGCATAGCTGACCCCTTCCCAACCATTAGGGACATTCTGTTCATGTTTCCCTGGCCTGAGTGGCCTCATGTGGCTGGAATGTATTCATTGTCTCTAAATTCACAATCTCAGAGGAAATATTGGCCACAACTTCTCGTCTCCATCTTTGTTCCTCTTAAACAATACGCAATATCTATTGAGTAGCACCTCTCCCCAAGCCTCGAGGTGAGGGGATAAAGGCAGAGAAGTTGTCCCGTTTTCTGCACAGTTAAGAAAGGGAGAATTCAATATTTGTTTACAATGATGGCAAAGTTAAAATAGCTCACGCTACATTGCCAAATGAAGGATAACAGAGACATAAACATTGTCCTTAAAAAGATTCTTTTAGAAGAAAAGTATGAATTGAATCATTGACTCAAGTACTGTTTGAACAGATGGTGTGATTAACAGCTAACATGCAAGCCATCTTGGGAGCTTACGGAAAAGTAAACAAGTGGAGCTAAAAAGAAATCACTTTATTCCCCAAAAGGTTCTTTCATTCATTTTACTGGGGAAAATTAGAAAGTCTGCTTTTTGAAGTCTGCATTTCCTTGGAGGATGTTAAAAGTGAGCAGGGAGGAGAGTGTCTTTAGATCAAGATCACAACAGTGCAGGTTTGAGCTCCCCATTTGCCTCCTGAGGGGTGAGATGGGGCCTGTGCAGCCAGAACCCTCAGCAGAGCTGACCCTCTCCCAACCACTAAGGACACTCTGTTCATCCTTGCTTTGGCCCAAGCAGCCTCTTGTGCCTGGGAGGACTGGGAGGGAGGTAAAAAACTATCAGTCAGGCTCTCTTCTAAGTACACTGTGTGCACTATTCTCCTAAGGCTAGCTCACAATGTTCCCGGGAGACATATGTTATCAGGCTGATTGTCCCAGCGGGGAAATTAAGTTTCAAAAAGGTAAAAGTGGCATGCCCAAGGTCACACAGCTCTTTCCTTTGTAGAGCTGCCATTGAAACTCCGGCCTGCAGAATTCCAGACCTCTTAGAGAAAGGAACACTGATTAGAATGTCTGGAGACATGCGTACAAATGTCTGGTTGCTCTGCTAGCTAGTGCCTTAGGAACACTAGCTGATTCCTTCTGCTCTGCAGTTTTTCAAACTTGAAAATCAGGGGTCGTACCAGATGTCCTCTAAGGTCCTCAAAAGAGTTCTAAAATGGTATCAGAATATCAAGTCCGCTTCTCTAGCCCCTCTCCATCCTCAAGCCACATAAGGAAAAGCCCTTTCATAGTGGTGCAGCTCAAGCCATTGTGCCATCCACTTAGGTGAATCTCTAATGGGTTGGCTGACCCTTGGCAGAGTTCTTTTTCCTGCTACCTTCAACGTAGCCCACCCCATTTGATAATGGCCTTCCACAAGTCGCACAAGTGTCCATTCATTCATTTAATGTTTAATGAGTCCATAGTAATGTTCCAGACATTGTGCTAGATGCCGTGGAAACAACTATACACAAGAGGGACACAGAGTCCCTCCCCCCCAAAATTAGACCCAGCAGTAAGGCACAAAAGTGAACAAGCGATTAAAATAAAAGGGATGTGAGTATATGAAAAAGGAACTTGAACCCTACCTAAGGAATCAAGGTATGCTTCCCAGAGGTAGTGATGCTGTAATCATACTAAGTTACTTTTTATCAGCCATCCATACTTTTTGAATCACCCAGGAAACCGTTGCAGATTTGCCTGCCATTCAACCTGGCATCTGGCACTACTTAGATATACCTGTTGGCTTTCCAAGCCATTTAGAGCCAAAGGTTGCCAGGAATGCAATGAAATCTTTTATGTTCCCAAAGACTTAGAGACTTCATTAAGGAGCAGAGCAACTTCAATGTTAATAATTCAGAAGTCAACTTCTCTTGGGCATGTTCTTGTAAATACTTCTGTGTGTTTCACGTGAAGGGCCTTTTAATTGTATCTCTGGGACCTAATGTCGAAACCTTTGAAACGGCTTCCATTTGCAACTTTGAAACCTTTGATATTGTGTTCCCTTGGACATGTGATTCTATCTCCTTTCCCAGCATTTTTTTTTTAAAAAAAAAGACCTTAGGAATGTCCCTTTCGCCATTTAGTAAAGGGGCTGTCCCTTTTGAGTTACTTTTGGAATTCAATTCTGCTCTGTACTAAATGAAAAAGAAAAGAATACTGCATGAGCTACGTGACACTGCTCAGCCCAAGGAATGATGGACTGGAGCAATCCATCAAGATACTTCTCCAGGTCAACAGAGGAAAGATGTTCTTGTAACACCTCAGATATCCCTCTGCTATGGCTTTACCCCTTTGCACCTCGCCTTATAGCAACTTGTGTCCAAGTACCCCACTCTTCTTCCATTACCAAAAGGTGAGTTCCTCCAGGAAAAAAGTAAGTGTCTTGGGCTTCCTGCAATATCAACTGCTTAGGACCAATGCTTTGTATGTAGGAGGTGCCTGCTCAATATTTGTCCAAAGTCCAAATTTCCACTGTCATTTTATTGAGCTGTCAATACTGCTGTATAGGCAAGTAAAAAAAAAAAAAAAGCCTGCCATAATCCATACTCCAAAACAATTATCTTCATTCTTTTCCACATGGCACCAATATTGTTTTATTATCTGACCAAGTGGCAAAAATTTACACTCTAAGCTGCTTAATTCAGAGGAGCTTTCATGTTTTAAAACATTCTATTTACTCATCTCCAGTAACGTGTTATAAAAGTTATCTTCTGGCCTTATAGGCCACATACTTCTCCTAGGGGAGAGAGGAGTGGCACAATTGGCCCTTTGGTTCACCTTGCTGACTATTCTTTGGGCTCCAATCCAATCAAGGGTCAACAAGTGTGAATAAAGGACTGTAATAAATCTTTCTAAATTGATTAAAAAATTTACTAAACACTTATTCCATTTGTTGTTGTTGTTAGGTGCAGTTCCAACTCATAGCAACCCTATGTACAACAGAACAAAACACCGCCCAGTCCTGCACCATCCTCATGATCGTTGTTATGCTTGAGCCCATTGTTGCAGCCACTGTGTCAATCCATCTCGTTGAGGGTCTTCCTCTTTTTAGCTGATCCTCTACTTTACCAAGCATGATGTCCTTCTCTAGGGACTGATCCCTCCTGATACAAAAAACGCATGTCCAAAATATGTGAGACATAGTCCCACCGTTCTCTCTTCTAAGGAGCATTCTGGCTGTACTTCTTCCAAGACAGATTTGTTCATTCTTTTGGCAGTCCATGGTATGTTCAATATTCTTTGCCGACATCATAATTCAAAGGCATCAGTTCTTCTTCAGTCTTCCTTATTCATTGTCCGGCTTTCCATGCATATCAGGTGATTGAAAACACCATGGCTTGGGTCAGGTGCACCTTAGTCTTTAAAGTGACATCTTTGTTTTCAACACTTTAAGTGGTCTTTTATAGCAGATTTGCCCAATGAAATGCGTCATCTGTCGTCTGATTTCTTGGCTGCTGCTTCCGTGGGCATTGATTGTGGATCCGGCTAAAATGAAATCCTTGACAACTTCAATCTTTTCTCTGTTTATCATGATGTTGCTTATTAGTCCAAATGTGAGGATTTTTGTTTTCTTTATGTTGAGGCGTAATCCATACTGAAGGCTGTAGTCTTTGATCCTCATCAGTGCTTTAAATGTTCTTCACTTTTAGCAAGCAAAATTGTGTCATCTGAATATCGCAGGTTGTTAATGAGCCTTCCTCCAATCCTGATGCCCTGCTCTTCTTCATATAGTCCAGCTTCTCGGGTTATTTGCTCAGCACACGGATTGAATAAGTATGGTGAAAGGATACAACCCTGATGCATGCCTTTCCTGACTTTAAACTGTGCAGTATCCCCTTGTCCTGTTCAAACAAATGCCTCTTGGTCTATGTACAGGTTCCTCATGAGCACAATTAAGTGTTCTGGAATTCTCATTCTTTGAAATGCTGCCCATAATTTGTTATCATCCACACAGTCGAATTCCTTTACATAGTCAATAAAACATAGGTAAACATCTTTCCGGTGTTCTTTGCTTTTAGCCAGGATCCGTCTGATATCAGCAATGATACCCCTCATTCCATATCCTCTTCTGAATCTGGCTTGAATTTCTGGCACTTCCCTGTTAATGTACTGCTGCAATGGCTTTTGAATGATCTTCGGCAAAATTTTACTTGAGTGTGATATTAATGATATTATTCAATAATTTCCCCATTTGGCTGGTTCATCTTTCTTTGGAATGGGCACAAATATGGATCTGTTCCAGTCGGTTGGCCAGGCAGCTGTCCTCCAAATTTCTTGGCATAGACGTATGAGTGCTTCCAGTGCTGCCTCTGTTTGTTGAAACATCTCAATTGATATTCTGTCAATTCCTGGAGCCTTGTTTTTCACTGATGTATTCGGTGAGCTTGGACTTCTTCTTTCAGTACCATTGGCTCTTAATCATATGCTACCTTCTGAAATGGTTGCAGGTCAACCAATTCTTTTTGGTACGGTGACTCTGTGTATTCCTTCCATCTTCTTTTAATATTTCCCCCCATAGAATCAGTCACTATTGCAACTTGAGGCTTGAATTTTTCTTCAGTTCTTTGAGGTTGAGCAATGCTGAGTGTGTTCTTCCCTTTTGTTTTTTTCACTCCAGGTCTTTGCACATCTCATTGTAATACTTTATTTTGTCTTCTTTAGCTGTCTTTTGAAATCTTCTGTTCAGCTCTTTTACTTCATCATTTCTTTCATTAGCTTTAGCTACTGGATGTTCAGGAGCAAGTTTCAGAGTCTCTTCTGACAATGATTTTGGTCTTTTCTTTCTTTCCTCTCTTTTTAATGACCTCTTGCTTTCTTCATGTATGATATCCTTAATGTTATTCTGCATCTCGTCTGGTCTTTGGTCACTAGTGCTCAACACATCAAATCTATTCTTGAGATGGTCTCTAAATTCAGGTGGGATATACTCGAGGTCATACTTTGGCTCTCATGGACTTGTTCCAATTTTCTTCAGGTTCAACTTGAACTTGCATATGAGTAACTGATGGTCTGATTGCAGTTGGCTCCTGGATTTGTTCTGACTGATGATATGGAGCTTTTCCATTGCCTCTTCCACAGATGTAGTCAATTTGATTTCTGTGTGTTCCATCTGGCAAGGTCCATGTGTATAGTCGCCATTTATGTTGGTGAAAGAAGGTATTTGCAATGAAGAAGTCATTGGTCTTGCAAAATTCTATCATTCCATCTCCGGCATTGTTTCTTTCACCAAGGCCATATTTTCCAACTACGGATCCTTCTTCTTTGTTTCTAACTTTCGCATTCTAATCACCAGTAATTATCAATGTATCCTGAGTACATTTTTGATCAATTTCAGACTGCAGAAGTTGGTAAAAATCTTCAGTTTCTTCATCTTTGGCCTTAGTGGTTGGTGTGTAAGTTTGAATAATAATCTTTTTAACTGGTCTTCCTTGCAGACAAATGGATATTATCTTATTACTGGCAGCATTGTACTTCAGGATAGAACTTGAAATGTTCCTTTTGACGATGCCATTCCTCTTTAAGATGTCGTTCCTGGCATAGTAGACCATATGATTGTCTGATCCAAAATGACTAATACCAGTCCACTTCAGCTCACTAATGCCTAGGATATTGATATTTATGCATTCCATTTCATTTTTTGACAATTTCCAATTTTCTCAGATTCATGCTTCATATATTTCATGTTTGCATTATTAATGGTGTTTGCAGCTGTTTCTCCTCATTTTGAGTCATGCCACATTAGCAAATGAAGGTCCCGAAAGCTCAACTCCATCCACATCATTAAGGTCGACTCTAATTTGAGGAGGCAGCTCTTCCCCAGTAGTATTTTGAGTGCCTTCCAACCTGAGGGGCTCATCTTCCAGCACTATAACAGGCAATGTTCCACTGCTATTCATAAGATTTTCACTGGCTAATTTTATTCAGAAGTATCCAGGTCCTTCTTCCTAGTCTGTCTTATTCTGGAAGCTCTGCTGAAACCTGTCAGGCATGGGTGACCCTGGTGGTATTTGAGTACTAGTGGCATAGCTTCCAGCAAGACAGCGATATGCAAGCCCCCACAGTAAGACAAACTGACAGGCTCATGGCTTCCAGTTAGCTTCCAAGAAAAGCTTTAGCTTGAGTTGTTTATTGGCTATATATATATATATATATATTTTTATATATATATTCCCCACGATTTTTGTGATTGTTTTTTATGCTGAACATAGAAAAGCAAACACTGGAAATCATGGAGCAGGAAGAGTCCTTAATGATTGTCTAGTGTCACAGGAAAATGCTTGAGAGGGAAAGCAACATGCAACATTTTCTATTGTGTGTCATAATGGCTGCTTAAAAAGCTAAGAATAGGATTGGGAGAAGAGCTCAAATATAAATGTTGGTAGTGGTCATGCCTAAACAGTGGAATTCTGTGTGGTTTTTGTTTAATTAGCTAGAGTTTTCTGTGGTTTCCAAGTTTTCTCTTTTCATTAAAAAAAAGTTCATTAAGCAAAGTAGTTGTCTAGGGAGATATATTTGCTTTACAGATGAGAAAACCAGAATGCTAGGTGTCATGGCAAAGCCAGGACAAGAAATCTGGCCTCAGGACTTTTGACTAGGTTTTACTTTGAATTCAAATTTGAGAAAAACATGGTTTTACATTTTCCTTTTTCAAGTAACATACAAAGTTGGATAAAATAAGAATTCTATGATTTTAAAACTCAGTAATGAATTTGCATGAGCAATGAATATGCTTAGTAGGCTTCAACTTTCTTTTGCATGGAGGGGTCATTTGGACTCATCTTCTTGCAGGGATCCCCCTTGCCCTGCTCTCTGGTGTCTCCTCTCGGTCATCTGCTTTTCCCAAGTGCCCATTGGCAACAGCGGCTTTGGTCATCCAGGGATGCTCATAACTTCTGGTGGAAAAAGAGATTTGACTATTTTGGCAAATTGCTATCAGTGCGTTTGGGTATGAGTTGGTTTCTTTGAAGGAAACGTGAACTTTTGATGTGATGGGTGCTAATTTCTGCTAACTGTTAACACCTTATACTTAGATTGGCAGAAGCTCGACTCCAGGAGAAGGGAATACAAAAGCTGGTAGGTTTAAAAGCAGCCTTGTCAGAGAACTCTGAGACTGGGGGCAGTGACAATAACAGAGGGTTGTGAAGAATTCAGTTTTAACATAGGACGCAAGACCTGTGGTTGCCTAAGGATTGGCAGTGGCCTGTAGGGAATGGGTGGTCTCCAATTAACCAAAAAAAAAAAAAAAACCCAGTGCCATCGAGTCGATTCCGACTCATAGGTCTCCAATTAGTATAATGCAAAAAGCAAAATGCAAGGCGGTGTCCAGGCTGGAGGAGACAATTTCAAGAAGAATCACCATCCCTCTAGATCAGTAGTTGTCATACCACGGCATGTAGGTCCAATCTGGTTCACCACTCTCGTGGTAGATAAAGTTTTATTGGAACACAGCAATGACCATTTTATTTAGGTGCTTTCTATGGCTGCTTTTGTGCTACAATGGTACAGTTGAGTAGTTACCACAGAGATCTGTGGCCCACAAAGTCTGAAATATTCCTTACCCAGTTGATTACAGACAAGGTTAGTTGAGCCCTGTTCTACATCATAAAAGAGAAAGGTTGGAAAAATAATTCTGAAAGAATGCTAGGATAATAGGGAAGTCAAAGGAATACCAACCTATAGTGTTGAAGCTCTCTAATGGAAGAACTTGTCATAGAGGAAAACAGGAGAGGAAACAGCATTTCTGGGCTAAAATATACATTTGTGTGGGCATTTAGATAAGGTTGGTTGTGAATCATCTAAAGCTGGGGTTGGCAAGATACAGCCCATGGGCCAAACCTGGCTCACCTTGTGCTTTTATAAAATAAAGTTTTATTGAAACCCAAGCAAACCCATTGCCTTTGAGTTGATTCCAACTCTGGGCAACCCTGTTATAGGGTAGAAGCGCCCCATAGGGTTTCTAAGGAGCGGCTAGTAGATTCTAACTGCCGACCTTTTTGGTTAGCAGTCGAGCTCTTAACCACTATACCACCAGGGCTCCTTTTGAAACTTGTCGTGGATTGGATTGTGTCCCCCTCCCCCCAAAAATGTGTGTTAACTTGGCTAGGCCATGATTTCCGGTATTATGTGATTGTTCACCATTTTTGTCACCTGATGTGATTTTTCCATGTGTTGTAAATCCTGTTTACAATGTTAATGAAGCAGGATTAGAGGCAGTTATGCTAATGAGGTAGGACTCAATCTACAAGATTAGGTTGTATCTTGAGTCAACCTCTTTTGAGTTATAAAACAGAGAAGTAAGCAGAGAGAGGGGGACCTCATACCACCAAGAAAGTAGTGCCTGGAGCAGAGCGCGTCCTTTGGGCCCGGGATCCCTGTGCTGTGAAGCTCCTAGACCAGGGGAAGATTGTTGACAAGGACCTTTCTCCAGAGCCAACAGAGAGAGAAAGCCTTTCCTCGGAGCTAGTGCCTTAAATTCGAACTTCTAGGCTGTGAGAGAATAAATTTCTCTTTGTTAAAACCATTCACTTGTGGTATTTCTGTTATAGCAGCACTGAATAACTAAGACAAAACCCAACCATGTCCATTCATTTATGTATTGCCTATGGCTGCAGCATTATTACAAAAGCTTGCAATAAGAAACTGAGATGTGTAAACTTAATTTAGGAGAATCAGGATCTCCTGAGGATGTTCCAGTGGACATAGTTGAGCACAACCAGGTTTTTGGAAAATTATCTCAGCAGTTACGCCTAGGACGGATTGGTACCACTTTCCAAGACATCTCTCCCTGCTTTCCTGCCATCACTTCAAACTCATTACTTGCAAAACTTAACTCTTCTTTTCTCTAAAAAAGACTTCTCTACTCCTTGTCTTCCCCAACTTGCAAGACCTCCGAATTATCATTGAAGGCTCTTTTTTTCCCTCCTTGGGTTGCTTACTGTTAGCCACCTGTTCTAGCCATGTTTCCCAGTCTTATTCCCCATTATTCCCAGTAATCCACAAGAGCAAATGAGAGCAACTCTTCCTGGGCACAATATTTGGTATTTTTATTACAAGCCATTGCCAAAATTGAGGGTGAAAAAGTGAGGTTGAAATTTTAAGATTTAGAATCTGCTTAAACAAGTTTCTCTAAACATATTAATTAATGGACCAATTTTACCTTGGAAGAATGTCTTCAGTGGCATACCCAGAGCCCTGTTCTGTTTAACATTTTTATCAAACAATTTAGATAAAAACCTAGAAGGGAAATTTGTCAATTTTTTTCTGGCATAAGAAAGTGAAGAGCGATAGGTAAAGTTCTGGATACCAGAATTAAGATTCAAAAAGACCTCAATGGACTGGAACTCTGGGCCAGACTGAACAAGATGAAGTATTGCCTGGTAAATGGTAAAGCCGTGCCATTGAAGTTAAAAGAAAATGAGTTGTACTGTTACAGAAAGTAGACTGGCAGGTTTGACAGTAGTTTGTGTGGAAAAATCAGGGTTAGGGGCTTTGATTCCCTGCTAAACATAATCCTGGATAGAAAACGGTGGTATTAAAAATGTCTCTGACTGTCCTAGGATGACTTAGTGGAAGATGAGTGCCACAAATCGTAGTTTCTCCATGCTGGATATTTGTCATTCTATGCTTGCACAAGGGTGTCAGATTCAAAGGATCATTCTTCAAGAGAGACACTGGGAAAAACAATAACAACAACAACAAAACTTTTCAAGAGTAAATCTGGGTTTGTGATTGCGAGGTCTTAGAACCATATCATCTGAGGCAAAATGGAAAGAGCACAGCATGCTTAACTTGGAGAAAAACACTTTAACTGTGAGATCAATTCAATTAACCAGTTTCAGTGGCAATCGCAATTCTTTTGGAGTTGGTTGCTTTGGTAATCCCAATAGAGATTTTCACGGGCTGGGAACTCTGTGTGTTACACTACTTCTGATATTTGCTTTTACCTCTGTTGTGCACATACCTGGGTCCTTAAGACATTTTTTTTTGCATAAGCCAGGCTTATAACCCTATATTCTGTTTGCAGGTATATATAATAGTATTGTCTTTTTCGGGGGAAGCTTCCCCTTCATCATCCTATGTGATTTCACCATCCATGTGGATTATTCATCCAACCTCTGGCTTTTAAATTCCTTGGTCTCCTTACCCTTGCTTTCATTCAATCACTCACTCTCATGTACTTTGTCATCCTACAAAACTGGTACATCTTGGAAGTCTTAATTCAGTAATCCTATAAAAGTTTATTAGTGTTTTCCAGGGGCTGGGAGGAGGGGGGGATGGAGAGTTATTGGTTAAAGAATCCTGAGTTTCAGTTGGGGGTGATGAAAAACTTTTGGAAACGGATAGTGGTAGTGGTAGCACATGTTGAATGTAGTTAATGTCACTGAAATGTACACTTAAAATTGGTAAAAATGGCAAACTTTTTTCTTATATACATTATCACAATAACAATTTTAAAAGTCAGTCATCCTAGGCACTTAAAAAAACTCCCATCTTTCTAGTTCTTATCCAGTTACACCCCTGCTCACACATACACCCTTATTCATTGACTTCGGAGTCACATCATTTCTTCGAACCCTCATCTTTTTCCTCACCACCGCTCTCTTGCATTCACTTTGTCCTTCATTCAGCCTGTATTCTGTACTCTATCACTCTAATCACTCTCTTTCTAATATCCTCATTCCCCTTTCCCCCTTTTCCTTTCTTCCAATTATTCTGGCAAAACCCCAACCATGAATCAGTCCAGCTCTTGACCTTTTCAGTTCACATGCCTGAGCTATTCAGTGCTGCTGGACAACATCATACAAGTTTTTACACTGATCTAAAATCTCTATTGGACATTCCTAGCAGCCTGGCCCTGTGTTTCCATGTGGAAAATGAGATTTTAAAGTTTTTATTCTTGTAGACAAAGACTAATTTTTCTTTGGCTGTAGCTACAAGTAACTGCCAGACTAAGTTTCCATTCTATTTAATTGGTCAGTGTTAACTCTAGCCCCAACTATATTTCTGAAAGCCAGCCCATCAGTGACTGCTCCACAGGTCTGAAAACCTACTAATCAGCAATAGCCACACTCCGGTAACTGTGCTTCTACAGCCAAAGGTCAACCAATTGGTAAACACGGCTGCTTCTGAAAGTCCACCAGTCCCTGACCTCCACACGTTTTATAACCATATATAAGATCAACCTTCTGATTACTCAGAGAAACTGCCTTACAAGTGTAACACCTCCTTGCCTTGTGCGCAATAAAATCCACTTTTTGTTTCAAATACTGAGTAGCATTCTCTTCCTTCAACAACCAGAATTTCTTCCAAGATCATTCTGAAGACTTTCACTTGGTGACTGACATTCCTTCAACAAAGGATTTCAGCTAAACTTAACACTCTGTCTCCTCTCCCTAATCTCCCACTTGCTCCTCATCCTGGGAGTGATTGTTGAGCTCGGGGGGAGAAAGTGAGCACGCTCAGATCATCCCCTTAAAGAAGTATCTTCCCCATCCTCTCCACCCTCGGAGCCCAACCTATTCTACCCTCTTCTCTGTGGACATCTTACAGAGGCAGGTTTGCAGTGGTCCAGTTTTGCCTTAATTGTGCAGAAATTTCAGCAAGTTCAATTGGCCACACATTTAATGTTACATGACATTTTTGTCTTCACCTCTCTTGCTCTCATGTGATTCCAATTTGGGAAGGCAGGAACAGAGAGTTCTACATTGTTCCTAATATTCTACTATGTTTCTCTCCCTTTCAGCATATCAGTTAAAGCAAAACTTCTCCAACCTCCTCAAGTCTGTGGGTCCGCCACTCCTCCCTTACTCTCAGCATACAAAGTTATAATCCATCAGTCAAGAATGATCTTGGGGTTCTACCACCAAATTTGCAACATTTTTGTTACTCTTTCCTCCTTCATTCCTGTCTGATGCTAATTCCTCTACCTGTGCTCTGGTTCCCATCCCCACCCAGCATCTCATGAATCTGTTTCAATCTTCTTTCAGTGTTCTGTATTGGCTTTCTAATGGCTTCCTTCAATTATCATCCAAACATGTCCCAGGCTGTCTGCATTAGTGCAAGTAATGCTGGTTACTATACAAAATAAACAACAACCACAAAAAATCTCAGCTGTGTTACAAAATAGAATTTCATTTCTCACTCAGGTAAAGCTCAACTGTTCGTGATAGCAGAGGAGAGGCAGGTCTGGTCATTCTTAGACCCAGGCAGATGAAGCCTCGACTATCTTTTAACACACAGCTTCCAACATCCCCCTGAGCATTGACATTAGCCAGAACATTATGGAAGATGAAGTGGAGAATCATGTGGGAGTTTTTAATTGGCCAATCCTGGAAGTTGCATACATTGCTTCTGCCCATATTTCATTGTCTGGAACTCAGTCATATGAGCACACATAATTAAAAGGGAAGCTGGGAAATGTAATATATTTATATTCCCAAGAGAAAAAGAAAATGGGTATGGTAAACATCTGTCAATTAAGTAAGTAATTCCTAAGCAGTGGCATGTTGGCAGCTGTTATATTGATTTTCCACTCTTCCGTGGGTTCACCTAGTAAGGAGGCAGCCAATCCAAATGGATTTAGTCCATTTATTACTTAGCAAAAGCAAGATAATCATGGCTTCAGCTTCCTATATCCCTAGTCCCACAGGAAGTCACCAAACCAGAGTGTACATATGACAGACAACATAAGCAGTTGGTTGCTCTGTTGTGGAGAAGCCAACTCTAAGCTTCAGCCAAGCAGTTTTATAGACTGCCACAGAAGCCTGCCGCTGTACCCTAAGAGGAAAGTCAAGGTGGAAAGTTCTTCACTCAAGTGAAACCAGGGAGATGGATGAGAAACTGCCTTATGGCAGTCTCCCACAAGATAGAGATGAGAAACTGCTTTGCAGCAGCTCCTCATCAGACTTATCTCCCCTTGTTCCAGGAGGAATTACAGGGCATTCTGCCAAGATTCAAGTCAAATCGCGGTCAAGCCTTGCCTATGTGGTTTATGTGGAGTCATGCAAGGTTGCCAGGGTACCTGACAGAGCCTTTATCCTACAACAGCTAGTCAGCATCTTCCATTCTTTTTCATTAAAACAACATACAACAACAATAACAAAAATTCTCATTTAATCCCGTGAACCTATTTATTTATTGAACTGTCTCTCCACCCCTTCATTTAAAGCCAAACTTTTGAATTTTTTTCAATTCTCTGTATTAATCAGGGTTCTGGAAGGGAACATATGGCAAACTCAAAAGTATTAATGAGAGAGTGTTTAATGATGGAACTTTTATAGTGGTGAGAACAGGGTTAAGGAAATAAGGGAGAAAAACACCCAAGGGCTAACAACAGTGAGAAGCTGTTACCAACAATGTTCCCAAAAAGTCAAAAGGAGGGAACAGTGTTACCTAGTACCAATTCAGGGGCTTAGAGAGGATATCGAGTGCCATGGAGCAATCTCTAAATTGCACCCCCTCAACTCAAGTGCCCCATCCACAATTTCAAGATGAGTAGACGTTTGATAGCGGCAACACATCAGCAGAATCACCTTCTCCCTCTTGTCCAGCTCCCTCAGTCAGGCACTGTTCATATTTGTGGCCCCTCAGAATGTCATTCCGTGCCTTGTCTGGCGCCCACTTGGACTCGTGCCCAGAGCAAGTGCCCACATCTGCTCTCATCTCACTACGCCTCAGTACCCATCAAGATCTGTGTGCATGTGTCAGAGGTTCTCCAGCAGCAACTGAGGCAGCCTCCCATAAAACAGAGATGAGATGTAAGTGCAGCCACTGCTAGAACTGAGCCTGTCAGAAAAGGAATGGAGAAATAAATATCCTGATATTTTTGTGCTCTCCCGCTCTTGTCTCCTGTTTGTGCTTCCCATTGGCTGATCCCAAACATAGGCTGGAGGGCAAGGGAGCCTAGGTGATGTAGTTCATAGGGATCAGACCCCTGGAGCCCTAAATAGAAGAAAGAACAATGCATAAATCTGGAGGGACAAATGTGTAGTAAACACAGCCCATCCATTTTTACATTCAACATCCACCCTTGTTCTTCATTTAGATGAGTAAAACAAAACCCTATGTTCCCAACCGAGGGGAAGCACAAAGTCCCCTCAGCCACCATGACTGTTTTGGTGATATGAGATTAGAAGCACTCCCACCTGGAACCGGAATTTTAAAGCTAGCCACCACTAGTACACATCATATATAGTAGCATAAAAAGAGGGAAATGAAACAATTAGCAGACAGACTTCTGCTTCTGGCAAAAATAGAGTAACAGAAATTAGATTTATCCTTCTGCCTGAAACAACCCAAAACTGGACAAAGTATATGAAATAAAAATTACAAGAAGCTTAACATCAGACAATGAAGGGCAGTGATTCCTAAAAGATGGGAAACACGTGTGGTAAGCACTATGCTTTCCACAGCTTACAGTCTTGACCAATTTTCTAGGTATGGATCTGGGAGAAGGAACCAATGCAAAGCCTAGTAGGCTTCCTGTGTTAAGGACATGGATCTAAGAGACTGGGCATATCAAAGCTGCTAGCTTTCACAGAACAGAATACAAAGAGAAAACACTGGAGATATGCAGAGAAGTCCCCTTTAGTATTCAGAACAGTACTAATCAGAGCACTGGTATAAGAAAACCACCCAAGGCCAGAGAAAGAATGACCCAAAATTATCAGAAGGAATAGGACTCGGTGCTCACACAGGATCAAGAATACTGCCTGTTCCCACCAGCCAAACTGGAAAATTTCATAATTCATAGGGCATAGGGTAAAGAATCCAGAAAGTCCTTGCCTCACTGTCGGGAAGAATTAGCCCAAGACTAAGCATCACACTGGTCCCTCTTTACAAATATTAAAGACAAGACTTCAAAGTTACTATTTCCAAGTAATTTAACTGCATTCCTGAGAAAAGCTCAAGAGCATTTATAGTCATATAAAAATATCCAGGACCAAAAAATACAAAATTCAGTGTCTAATATTCAATAAAAAAATCACCAGGAATCCAAAGTAGCAGGAAAATATGTTTCATAATGAGACTAAAAATCAATCAGTTGAGGAGGCGGAGCCAAGATGGCAGAATGGACAGACTCTTCCGTGGAGCCCTCTTTACAACAAAGACCCCAAAAAACAAGTGAAAGGAGTATATTTGTGACAAGCTGGGAGCCCTGAGCATCAAAGGCAAGCTTAGACAATGAACTGAGGGGCAGGGGAAGGAAGAGACTGTTCAGAAGCGGAGAGGAGTTACCGGACCTGAATCACGGGGAGCCCTCAGGCACCACTCCGGGAGCAGCGGCCGTGGTGGGCCGGTCCTAGCGCTCAGCCGCAGTTTTCTCAGGAAGAAGCAGCCAGCCACACAGCCCACTCACACCTCAGGGACCTGAGGAGAACTGCGCTCTCGGCAAAAGCTAAGTACTTGCGTATATTTTACCGCGGCCCCCACACCCCCAACCCGGCTTCAGCGGCTGAATCCCTAGGCCTGAGATATACCCTGGTGAGCACCTAGAGCCATCCTCCCAGCCTTGGGGAAGGAAAATATTTGCAACTGGGGGGAAAAGATAATTTGCTAGCTAACTGGGGGAGCTCAGGACAGAAGCGGCTCCTGTCCAGGCATAAACCGTCCGTGGACCTTGACCACCTTTCCCTTCTGCATGGACCTGTGTGGGCCTATTTCAGGACAATAGGCCCTTGTTGGCAAACTCCAAACATTTCGGCGGTGTGGTGGAGAAGTGGGTGTTTGACGTTTGACATTGCTTTGCCTATTAAACAATGTCCTCACCTACCCACAACAGGGACCTAAGGACTGGTGGCTCCACTTGGGTCGCCCAGCCACCCATGACAGAGGTCCAGGGATAACTGGCAACCCCCAGTTCTTACAACAAAAACTTTGGGTACCCATGGTCCCTCTGCAGAGCCCACCCACCTGTACGCTCTAGGGAACAGAGACGTGTTTTCCTCAGAGACGCTTGGGGGTCAGTTCTCAGCCCCCTGCCTTATTCAGAGTGTGACCCCCCGCTGCAATCAGATACAGGTATATACACCAATCACCCCTGCACCTCTAAGACTGTAGGACAGAGCCTGTACCACACACTTGATGATCAGCTACCTGGACACCAGAGCTGAATTCATACAAGAAAACGGAATGGACTCCTAGACTGATATACCGGATAACAGCTCTAGCCAGCTGGGGACAGGATGCCAGAGCTACAAAGGCGAAAATAATCAAGCTAGCTCACTCAAGCAAACCATAGGGGTATACCAAAACAAAACAAAGCAAGCAGCTACGACACAGTAAGCAAGCATAAACTAATACAATAACTTATAGATGGCTCGGAGACAACAGTCAGTATCGAGTCACATAAAGAAACAGACCATGATCACCTCAACAGGCTCTCAAAACAAAGAATCCAGGGATCTTTTAGATGAAAGTGCATTCCTGGAATTACCAGATGCAGAATACAAAAGTTTAATATACAGAACCCTTCAAGACATCAGGAAGGAAATGAGGCAATACGCAGAACAAGCCAAGGAACACACAGATAAAGCAACTGAAGAACTCAGAAAGATTATTCAGGAACATAATGAAAAGTTTAAAGCTGGAAAAATCCATAGACAGACAGCAATCAGAAATTAAGAAGATTAACAATAAAATTTCAGAATTAGATAACTCAATAGAAAGTCAGAGGAGCAGAATTGAGCAAGTAGAAGCTAGAATTTCTGAACTCGAAGATAAATCACTTGGCACTAATATATTTGAAGAAAAATCAGATAAAAGAATTTAAAAAAATGAAGAAACCTTAAGAATCATGTGGGACTCTATCAAGAGAAATAACCTACGAGTGATTGGAGTACCAGAACAGGGAGAGATAAAAGAAAACACAGAGAGAATTGTTGAGGATTTGTTGGTAGAAAACGTCCCTGATATCATGAAAGATGAGAAGATATCTATCCAAGATACTCATCGAACTCCACATAAGGTAGATCTGAAAAGAAAGTCACCAAGACATATTATAATCAAACTTGCCAAAACCAAAGATAAAGAGACAATTATAAGAGCAGCAAGGGATAAAAGAAAAGTCACCTACAAGTGAGAGCCAATAAGAGTAAGCTCAGACTACTCGGCAGAAACCATGCAGGCCAGAAGGCAATGGGAGGACACATTTTAAAAATTGAAGGAAAAAAATTGCCAGCCAAGAATCATATATCCATCAAAACTGTCTCTTAAATATGAAGGTGAAATTAAGACATTTCCAGATAAACACAAGTTGAGGGAATTCATAAAAACCAAACCAAATCTACAAGAAATACTAAAGGGAGTTCTTTGGTTAGAAAATCAATAATATCAGGTATCGACCCAAGACTAGAACACTGGGCAGAGCAACTAGAAGTCAACCCAGATAGGGAAATCCGAAAAAAAAAAAAAAAACAAAGCAGGATTAAAAAAAAGAAAAAAAACCCAACACAGGGTAACAGCGATGTTATCATATAAAAGAAGACAACATTAAAATAATAAAGAGGGACTAAGAAATGTAATCATCATACACCTTCCATATGGAGAAGAAGATATGGCAATACAAAGAAATAAAAGTTAGTTATAAATTTAGAAAAATAGGGGTAAACAATAAGGTAACCACAAAGGAGACATACTATCCTACTCATCAAAATGAAATGCAAGGGAAAAATACAGACTCAGCAGAAACAAAATCAACAACAACAAATATGAGGAAAGGACAATATATAAAGAAAATCTACTCGGCACATAAAATCAAGTGGGAAAAAGAAGTTGTCAACACACAAAAAAGACATCAAAATGATAGCACTAAATTCATACCTACCCATAATTACCCTGAATGAAAATGGACTAAATGCACCAATAAAGAGAGAGTGAGTGGCAGAATGGGTTAAAAAACAAGATCCGTGTATATGCTGCTACAAGAGACACACCTTAGACTTAAGAGACACAAACAAGCTAAAACTCAAAGGATGGAAAAAATATATCAAGCAAACAACAATCAAAAAAGAGCAGGAGTGGCAATATTAATTTCTGACAAAATAGACTTTAAAGTTAAATGCATCAGAAAGGATAAGGAAGGACACTATATAATAATTAAAGGGACAATACACCAAGAAGATATAACCATATTAAATATTTATGCACCCAATGACAGGGTTGCAAGATACATAAAACAAACTCTATCAGCATTGAAAAGTGAGATAGACAGCTCCACAATAATAGTAGGAGACTTCAACACACCACTTTCGGTGAAGGACAGGACATCCAGAAAGAAGCTCAATAAAGACACGGATGATCTAAATGCCACAATCAACAATCTTGACCTCGAAGACATATACAGAACACTCCACCCAACAGCAACCAACTATACTTTCTTTTCTAGTACACATGGAACATTCTCTAGAATAGACCACACATTAGGTCATAAAGAAAGCCTTAGCAGAAACCAAAACATTGAAATATTTCAAAGCATTTTCTCTGACCATAAGGCCATAAAAGTGGAAATCAATAACAGAAAAAGCAGGGAAAAGAAATCAAACACTTGGAAACTGAAGAATACTCTGCTCAAAAAAGACTGGATTATAGTAGACAATTAAGGATGGAATAAAGAAATTCATAGACTCTAATGAGAATGAAAACACTTCCTATCAGAACCTTTGGGACACAGCAAAAGCAGTGCTCAGAGGCCAATTTATATCAATAAATGCACACATACAAAAAGAAGAAAGGGCCAAAATCAAAGAAGTATCCCTACAACTTGAACAAATAGAAAGAGAGCAATAAAAGAAACCCACAGGCACCAGAAGAAAACAAATAATAAAAATTAAGACTCAAACTAAATGAAATAGAAAACAGAAAAACAATTGAAAGAGTTAACAAGACCAAAAGCTGGTTTTTGAAAAACTCAACAAAATAGATAAACTATTGGCTAAACTGACAAAAGAAAAACAGGAGAGGAAGCAAATAATCTGAATAAGAAATGAGATGGGCGATATTACAACAGACCCAACTGAAATTAAAAGAATCATATCAGGTTACTATGAAAAACTATACTCAAACAAATTTGAAAACCTAGAACACATGGATGAATTCCTAGAAACACACTACCTACCTAAACTAACACAAACAGAGGTAGAACAACTAAATAGACCCATAACAAAAGAACAGATTGAAAAGGTAATCAAAAAATTGCCAAGAAAAAAAAAAAAAGCCCTGGTCTGGACGGTTTCACTGCAGAGTTCTACCGAACTTTCAGAGAAGAGTTAACGCCACTACTACTAAAGGTATTTCAGAGCATAGAAAAGGATGGAATACTACGAAACTCATTCTATGAAGCCACTATACCCCTGATACCAAAACCAGGTAAAGACACCACAAGAAAAGAAAATTATAGACCTATATCCCTCATGAATGTAGATGCAAAAATCTTCAACAAAATTCTAGCCAATAGAATTCAACAACATATCAAAAAAAATAATTCAGCACGACCAAGTGGGATTCATACCAGGTATGCAGGGATGGTTCAACATTAGAAAAACAATTATTGTAATCCACCACATAAATAAAGCAAAAGACAAGAATCACGTGATTTTATCAATTGATGCAGAAAAGGCGTTTGACAAAGTTCAACACCCATTCATGATAAAAACTCTCAGCAAACTAGGAATAGAAGGAAAATTTCTCAACGTAATAAAGGGTGTTTATACAAAGCCAACAGCCAACATCACCCTAAATGGAGAGAGCCTGAAAACATTCCCACTGAGATCGGGAACCAGACAAGGATGCCCTTTATCACCACTCTTATTCAACATTGTGCTGGAAGTCCTAGCCAGAGCAATTAGGCTAGACAAAGAAATAAAGGGCATCCAGATTGGCAAGGAAGAAATAAAAGTATATCTATTTGCAGATGACATGATCTTATACACAGAAAACCCTAAGGAATCCTCAAGAAAACTACTGAAACTAATAGAAGAGTTCAGCAGAGTATCGGGATAAAAGATAAACATACAAAAATCAGTTGGATTCCTCTACACCAACAAAAAAGAACATCTAAGACGAAATCACCAAATCAATGCTATTTACAGTAGCCCCCAAGAAGATAAAATACTTAGGAATAAATCTTACCAGAGATGTAAAAGACTTATTCAAAGAAAACTACAGTACACTTCTGCAAGAAACCAAAAGAGACTTACATAAGTGGAAGAACATACCTTGTTCATGGATAGGAAGAGTTAACATTATAAAAAGCGATCTATACATTTAATGCAATTCCAATCCAAATCCCAAGTACATTCTTTAATGAGATGGAGAAACAAATCACCAATTCCGTATGGAAGGAAAAGATGCCCTGGATAAATAAGGCATTACTGAAAAAGAAGAACAAAGTGGGAGGCCTTACTTTACCTGATTTTAGAAACTTTTATACCGCCGCAGTTGTCAAAACTGCCTGGTACTGGTACAACAACAGATACAGGGACCAATGAAACAGAATTGAGAATCCAGACATAAATCCATCCACATATGAACAGTTGATATTTGACAAAGACCCCAAAAACTGTTAAATGGGGAAAAGGCAATCTTTTTAACAAATGGTGCTGGCATAACTGGATATCCATCTGCAAAAAAATGAAACAAGACCCATACCTCACTCCATGCACAAAAACTAACTCAAAATCGATCACAGTCCTAAATAGCAATTTCTCTTTTATTCCTACTTTGTTAGATATTTTTTTTATCATGAAGGGGTGTTGAATTTTGTCAAATGCTTTTTCTGTGATTATTGAGATCACCATGTGGTTTTTGTGCCTTATTCTATTGTTGTGGCTTATTATAGTAATTAAATTTTGGGATATTAAACCAACTATGCATTCCTGGAATGAACTTCACTTTGAAGAAAAATCAGATAAAAGAATTTAAAAAAATGAAGAAATCTTAAGAATCATGTGGGACTCTATCAAGAGAAATAACCTACAAGTGATTGGATTACCAGAAAAACAACAAAAAAAAAAAACAGGGAGGGATAATAGAAAACACAGAGAAAATTGTTGAAGATTTGTTGGCAGAAAACTTCCCTGATATCGTGAAAGATTAGAAGATATCTATCGAAGATGCTCTTTGAACTCCACATAAAGTAGATGCTAAAAGAAAGTCACCAAGACATATTATAATCAAACTTGCCAAAACCAAACATTAAGAGAGAATTTTAAGAGCAGCTAGGGATAAACAAAAAGTCACCTACAAAGGAGAGCCAATAAGAAAAAACTTGGACTACTCGGCAGAAACCACGCAGACAAGAAGGCAATGGGAAGACATACTTAAAAAATTTAAGGAAAAAAATTGCCAGCCAAGAATTATATATCCAGCAAAATATGAAGATGAAATTAGGACATTTCCAGATAAACAGAAGTCTAGGGAATTCATAAAAACCAAACCAAAACTATAAGAAATACTAAAGGGAGTTCTCTGGTTAGAAAATCAATAATATCAGGTATCAATCCAAGACTAGAACACTGGGCAGAGCAACCAGAAGTCAATCCAGAAAGGGAAATCAAAAAACAAAGCAAGATTAAGGAAAAAAAAAAAAAGAAGCAGAAATCAGGGTAACAGCGCTGTTATTATATGAAAGAAGACAACATTAAAAAATTTAGAGTGACTAAAAAAATGTAATCATAGATCTTCCATATGGAGAGGAAGATACAGCGATACAAAAAAATAAAAGTTAGGTTTAAATTTAGAAAAATAGGGGTAAATAATAAGGTAACCACAAAGGAGACAAACTACCTACTGATCAAAATAAAACACAAGAAAAAAATAGAGACTCAGCAGAAACAAAATCAACAACAATGAAGATGAGGACAGGATAATATATAAGGATAATCGACTTAGCATATAAAATTAAGTGGAAAAAAGAAACTGTCAACAACACACAAAAAAAGACACCAAAATGATAGCACTAAATTCATGTTGTTTGTGTTGTTAGGTGCCGTCGAGTCAGTTCCGACTCATAGCAACCCTATGCACAACAGAACGAAACACTGCCCGGTCCTGAGCCATCCTTACAATCATTGTTACACTTGAGCTCATTGTTGCAGCCACTGTTTCAATCCACCTCGTTGAGGATCTTCCTCTTTTCCACCGACCCTGTACTCTGCCAAGCATGATATCCTTCTCCAGGGACTGATCCCTCCTGACAACACGACCAAAGTATGTGAGAAGCAGTCTCGCCATCCTTGCTTCTAAGGAGCATTCTGATTGTACATCTTCTAAGACAGATGTTTCTGTTCTTCTGGCAGTCCATGGTATATTCAATATTCTTCGCCTACACCACAATTCAAAGGCATCAATTCTTTGGTTTTCCTTATTCATTGTCCAGCTTTCACATGCATATGATGAGATTGAAAATACCATGGCTTGGGTCAGGCGCACATCAGTCCTCAAGGTGACATCTTTGCTCTTCAACACTTTAAAGAGGTGCTTTGCAGCAGATTTGCCCAAAGTGATGCGTCTTTTGATTTCTTGACTGCTGCTTCCATGGCTGTTGATTGTGGATCCAAGTAAAATGAAATCCTTGACAACTTCAACCTTTTCTCCGTTTACCATGATGTTGCTCATTGGTCCACTTGTGAGGATTTTTGTTTTCTTTACGTTGAGGTGCAATCCGTACTGAAGGCTGTGGTCTTTGATCTTCATTAGTAAGTGCTTCAAGTCCTCTTCACTTTCAGCAGGCAAGGTTGTGTCATCTGCACATCACAGGTTGTTAATGAGTCTTCCTCCAGTCGTGATTCCCTGTTCTCCATACACTCCAGCTTCTCGTATTATTTGCTCAGCATACAGATTGAATAGGTATGGTGAAAGAATACAACCCTGATGCACACCTTTCCTGACTTTAAACCAATCAGTATCCCCTTGTTCCGTTCGAACAATTGCCTTTTGATCTATGTAAAGGTTCCTCATGAGCACAATTAAGTGTTCTGAAATTCCCATTCTTCGCAATGTTATTCATAATTTGTTATGATCCACACAGTCGAATGCTTTTGCATAGTCAGTAAAACACAGGTAAACATTCTCCTGGTATTCTCTGCTCTCAGCCAGGATCCACCTGACATCAGCAGTGATATCCCTGGTTCCACGTCCTCTCCTGAAACCGGCCTGAATTTCTGGCAGTTCCCTGTCAACATACTGTTGCAGCCGTTTTTGAATGATCTTCAGCAAAATTTACTTGCATGTGATATTAATGATATTGTTCTATAATTTCCATATTTGGTTGGATCACCTTTCTTGGGAATAGGCATAAATATGGATCTCTTCCAGTCAGTTGGACAGGAAGCTGTCTTCCATATTTTTTGGCATAGACGAGTGAGCACCTCCAGCGCTGCACCCATTTGTTGAAACATCTCAATTGATATTCTATCAATTCCTGGAGCCTTGTTTTTAGCCAATGCCTTCAGAGCAGCTTGGACTTCCTCCTTCAGTACCATCGGTTCCTGACCATATGCCACCTCTGGAAATGGTTGAATATCGGCTAATTCTTTTTGGTATAATTATTCTGTGTATTCCTTCCATCTTCTTTTGATGCTTCCTGCATTGTTTAAAATTTTCCCGTAGAATCCTTCACTATTGCAACTCGAGGCTTGAATTTTTTCTTCAGTTCTTTCAGCTTGAGAAGTGCTGAGCGTGTTCTTCTGTTCTGGCTTTCCATTTCCAGCTCTTTGCACATGCCATCATAATACTTTACTTTGTCTTCTCCAGGTGCCCTTTGAAATCTTCTTCTGTTCAGTTCTTTTACGTCATCAATTCTTCCTTTTGCTTTAGTTGCTCGACGTTTGAAAGCAAGTTTCAGAGTCTCCTCTGACATCCATCTTGGTCTTTGCTTCCTTTCCTGTCTTTTCAATGGCCTCTTGCTTTCTTCGTGTATGATGTCCTTGATGTCATTCCACAACTCATCTGGTCTTCGGTCACTAGTGTTCAATGCATTAAATCTATTCCTCAGATTTTCTCTAAATTCAGGTGGGATTTACTCAAGGTCATATTTTGGCTCTCGTCGACTTGCTCTGACTTTCTTCAGTTTCAGCTTGAACTTGCATATGAGCAATTGATGATCTGCTCCACAGTCAGCCCCTGCACTTGTTCTGACTGATGATATCGAGCTTTTCCATCATCTCTTTACACAGATGTAGTCTATTTGATTTCTAAGTGTTCCATCTGGTGAGGTCCATGTGTATAGTCACCGTTTATGTTGGTGAAAGAAGGTATTTGCAATGAAGAAGTCGTTGGTCTTGCAAAATTCTATCATTCCGTCTCTGGCATTGTTTCTATCACCAAGGCCATATTTTCCAACTACGGATCCTTCTTTGTTTTCAACTTTTGCATTACAACCGCCATTAATTATCAATGCATGTTGATTGCATGTTTGATCAATTTCAGACTGCGGCAGCTGATAAAAATCTTCTATTTCTTCCTCTTTGGCCCTAGCGGTTGGTGCGTAAATTTGAATAATAGTCATATTAACTGTTCTTCCTTATATGCATATGAATATTATCCTATCAATGACAGCGTTGTACTTCGGGACAGATCTTGAAATGTTCTTTTTGACGATGAGTGCAGCACCATTCCTCTTCAAGCTGTCATTCCTGGCATAGTAAACCATATGACCGTCTGATTCAAAGTGACCAATATCAGTCCATTTCAGCTCATTAATGCCTAAGATATCAATGTTTGTGCGTTCAATTTCATTTCTGATAATTTCCAATTTTCCTGGATTCATACTTCGTGCATTCCGTGTTCCAATTATTAATGGATATTTGCAGCTGTTTCTTCCCATTTTGAGTCCTGCCACATCAGCAAATGAAGGTCCTGAAAGCTTGACTCCATCCAAGTCATTAAGGTTGACTGTAGTTTGAGGAGGCAGCTCTTCCCCAGTGGTATTTTGAGTACCTTCCAACCTGAGGGGCTCATCTTCTGGCACTGTATCAGACAATGTTCCACTGCTATTCATAAGATTTTCACCAGCGAATTCTTTTCAGAAGTAGACTCCCAGGTCTTTCTACCCAGTCTGTCTTAGTCTGGAAGCTCAGCTGAAAACTGTGCACCATGGGTGACCCTGCTGGTATTTGAATACTGGTGGCATAGCTTCCAGCGTCACAGCACCAAAGTCCCCACAGTATGACAAACTGACAGATGCATGGGAAACACACCCATTAGAATAGCTAAAATTAGCAAGACTGATCATATTGTTAACAAGAACATGGAGCAACTGT